>NW_007735089.1:53111-58248 GCF_000696425.1 Galeopterus variegatus
GATTGGTGTTAAGAGATATGGTGTTAAGAGAAGACCCCTTTGTGGAAGTGATATTTAAAAATAGAACTGCATGAATGAGGGAAGGAGAAGTGGTGAAAACATATGAAAAAGCATTCTGTTAGGAAGGACAAGCCAGAGGAAAGTTACTGAGGAAGATCAGTATTCGATATTTTTAAGAAGGAAAATAATCAAGAAGTAGAGTGTAGCAAAATAATCAAGAAGTAAAGTGTAGCAGATGAGGTTGGAGAGAGAGTAAAAAATCAGATTATGTACTACTTTTGTGATTATGGGAAGGGCTTTGATGTTATTCTAAGTGTGATGGAAAGTGATTGAAGTATTTGCAGTGGATAGTGATATGGTCTGATGTACAATAAAAGGTTAATTCTGAAAATGTGGAGACAATCTAGGAGCTAATTGTCCCAGGCAAGCTAGGGAGACCAGGCCAAAAGCAACACTGGTTGGACTATGGTGGAAGTTGTAGAAGTGATGCATAAGTCTTGAAATTCAGGATATACTGATAGGTGAGAATGACAGATTTTTGTTAATACATTGCATAATTGATGTGATAGGAAGAGAGGAGTCAAGAATGGCTTAAAAAATATTTGATTATTACCTGGGTGAATGGTGACATGATTTACTGAAATGCTGACACTAGTGAGAGTGTTGTCTTGAGGCAGGAGACGGGGTGGGGAGAAATCAATAGTTCACTTTGGGATATACTGATATGTATGAGGGTACTTCAAAAAGTTCGTGGAAAGATCTGTATTATCTTTTAATTCTATTTTTTCCACGAACTCTTTGAAGTGCCCCCAAATATCACACACACACACACACACACACACACACACACACACACACATACACACACATGTATAAAACATCCTTGCGGCAATATCTAGCATCCACTTTGATATGTTCCTTTTTATAATGTTATAATGTGCTTTAAAGTCTACTAAGGCAAGGAAAATTTCTTTGTTTTTCTTCAGAATGCCCCTGGTAATTCTTGCACAATTATGTTTACATATAAATTTAGAATTTTATTTTTGAGAGTCATGAAAAATATTAATTTTTTATGAGCATTGGATTGTGTTTTTAGAATAATTTAAAAAGACTGACACTTTTAAAAAATTGAATATTCCTCTACATAAAAATAGTTTACTAATTGCTTTATCTAGATGTTATAATATGCTGAAAAATAGTACTTATATTGGTGTTTCTATCTGGCTACCTTCCTTCCTATGATTTGTCATAGAAGTTACTAAGGAGAAAATTATATTATTTGTAGAGAATAACAATTTTTTCTATTTTTTCCAAAGATTATATATTTTTTACTCCTGTTAATGTTCTTATTGCATAGTCTTGGAAGTGAATTTAATGATGAATTGGATAAATAATAGTCATTTTCATTGTATTGTAACTTTAGTTGGAATAGTTTTGATGTTTCATATTAAACATTTTTGCTGTGTATTTTTTTTTTTTCCTTTTTGTCTTTTTTCGTGACCGGCAATGGATCACAACCCTCAGTGTCGCGCCCGTACCGGACTGGGATCAGCAACGGGATCGCAACCCTTGGTGTTGTACCCACACCTCGCTCAGTTTTATTCCCAAATATTTTATGTATTTTTCTATGCTGTTATAAATGGCATTGTTCTAAGTTTATTTTCAGATTGTTTGCTGTTGTTTTGTGAATTGTTGTTGTATTGATTTTGTATCCTGTGATATGGCTAAATTAACTTATTAGTTCTATGAGTGGTTTTGTAGACCCTTTGTATTTTCTACATAGGCAATAGTGTTATCTGTGAATAAAAATAACTTTATTCTATTACAATGTCCATACTTTTTATTTCTTTTGCTTGTCTTTATACTGCCTAGGATTGCCAGGATGGTATGGAACAGAAGCTGTGTGAATCAATATCCTTGCCTAATTCCTCATTTTAAGAGAAAAAGATGCACTATTTCACCATTAAGTATAATCTTAGTTATAGGTTTTTCTCAGACGCTCTTTATCAGATTGAAAGATGTCTATTCTTTATTTGCTAGGGTTTTTAAAAAAAATTTATCATGAATGAGTGGTGAATTCTGTCCAATGTTTTTTTCTGCATCTATTTAGACAATTATCATTTTTCTTCTTTCTTCTGTTAATATACTGAATTTATTATTGACTTAGAATTGTTTTTGTGCCTATGTTCATGAGGGATTTTGGCTTGTAATTTTCTTTTTTGTGTGTGTGATGTGTTTTTCAGTTTTTTTATCACCATTATTCTGGGCTCATAAAATGAGTTTGGAAGTGTTCTTACCAGCTTTATTTTCTGAAAGAATTTGTGACAGATTCACATTATTTCTTCGGGCGTGACACTGAGGGTTGCGATCCATTGCCGGTCATGAAAAAAGACTAAAAGGAAAAAAAAAAAGATTCCTAGTTCAATGGCAACCTTCAAAATCCTGATATTTTAATCAATTTTTGTGATAAAAGAAGATTTGTGTCCTTCAAACTCTTATTGTCTTTGGTTTTATACCATCCTAAATTATCTTTTTTTGTTTTGTTTTGTTTCTTTTACCCTTTACCACTCAATCTTCAGAGTGTTCTTCCTTTTATTTTTTTGACTTTCTCTCTCCTGGTAACTAATGCAATGAACTGAATATTTGTGTCTCCCCACCAAATTCATATGTTGAAATTCTAGCACCCAGGTGATGGTATTATGTTGGGCCTTAAAAACTAACGCCACCTTAAGTGACATTACAAGCAGTGCCATTGTGGGCCCACAAGGGCATATTAACGTAGCAACCTAAGATGGCACCGGTAGGAAGTAGGGTGGGAGTGTCTGCGGGAACCTTGCCTTAGCCCTTATTGACCAAATACGTGCTTCCATGCTCGTGAACACTGCCTGATTGCAATAGCTAGGCATTGAGACAGGATGCATGCTCTCGTAACCTTTAAGCTGATTGGAGGTTATAAAAACCTCCCTTCCCCATTTGCCTTTAAAAGCAAGTGCTTGTGTGGTAATAAATGGAACTGCTCGACAGAACCCCCACAGCGTCTGAGTGTCCTTTAATGGGCTGGTTGGGGCCAGGAGGCTGTGCTCACCTCTCTTCATGGCTCTCTTCCCCAGTCTCCTCTCAATGGGGACCGGGGAAAGAGGAATCTGGGCAATCTGCACGCCCACCAGAAACCCGCCCACCAGAAAGGACACCAAGGGAGGGACTGATAGCAAGGCAAGGGCTGTTCGGGTCAGCCGGTGGCAGACCCAACAATTAGTGTCCTATAAAGGAGGATTGAGGGAGCCTGCTTGCCCCTTCCACTATGTTAGAACACAACAAGAGGCACCGTCTATGAGAAAATGAGCTCTCACCAGACATTAAATCTACCAGTGCCTTGATCTTAGAATTCCTAGTTTCCAGAACTGTGAGAAATATATTTCTGTTGTTTATAAGTCACCCAGTTTATGCTATTTTGTTATAACAGCCCAAACAGACTAAGACCTTAAGCCTTTCTAAGACTGCTACTTTTAAACTTTGTGTACTTTTAAGTCACTTTTCAAATATCTGATTCTGATCTACCATGATTTGTTTTTAAGTATTTCCATACTTAGAGTGAGGTTATTCTTTCTGATGGTGCTTATAGATCAACCTTAGACCCATTTTTACCTTCACTTTCTTTATTTTTCTAGTTTTTGCCTTCTGACTTTGGTTACAATAAGGTCTTGTGGCAGAGCAAGAACGGTTTCTCTCTCTCTCTCTCTCACCATTATTTTGGGTTTGGCATTCTCTGTCTTCAACTTAGCTGGGGACATGAATTTCTGTAAGGACTCACTTCTTCTTGTTCTTTGATATTCTTTTGGAGGAAATATTAGGAAAGGTAAACCCAGGCAGCTGAAACTCTCCCAGGATATTTTAATATATAATAAAAATAATCAGAATGGGGCATAAACCAAAATGAATAAAAACAGTAACAATGAACCTAATATATTATAAACAAAATAGCCTTGCTGAAGGGAGTGGGGAAGAAAAAATATCTCTGGAAATAAGTATTTTGTCTATATATTTTAGGGGTATTCATAAGAGTCAAACAAAAATATTGTACTCTGATGAATTTATCACAGAGCTATAGGTTAGCAATTCTGAAACTGCTTTATGTATATCCTAGGATTAAGTAAATATTTTGAGTAAATATTATGCTTATTTGAGTAAATATTTATGGATGAGAGTCAATTTACTTATTTTCAAAGAAGAGAGCTAGTCACAAATAAAAAAGTGTAAGAAGTGGAAGGAGAGATTTAACCTTTAGTATAGGATTAGATTAGCGGTACTGTGTGGTTTTAAAGATAGATAGATGGTAGATAGATAGGCAGATATAGATACATGTGCATGTTTATTTCCTAGCTCTGTCTGCTGAGAGGACTAGAAACAATGACATCACAGGAGCAATGAGCATACCTAGTGCCCAAATATTGATTTCTATATCCTTCTCTAATAAAGTAAACCAGGACTCCGTGAAAAATGACTGCTTCCAGGGTTAGGTGGAAAATGTATGAGAGGTACCTGGAAATTATTTTGGTGCCAGAAAGACAAGTATTCAAATCTGATTAATATACGTTGAAAGAATTCAGAAGCTTATAAGAAGGAGCTCCCAGGTGACAGATATGGGGGAACTCAAGCACAATTTAAAAAAAATATGTGTATATATATATATAGAGAGAGAGAGAGAGAGAGAGAGAGCAATGAATTAAACCCATATGATAAAATAAATACCCATGTCTCTCTGATAATAAATAAATGAGGGAGAGATAGAAGTTTTTCCTAACAGCTGAATTATAATTAATAAATTAAATAAAAAGAGGGAAAAAACATCATTTGTCACAGTAGTACTTCTTACAAGCAAGAACTATTAACAGATGCTAAAAGTAGTGGGCAAAATTATGATGAGAAAAGGGATATGTACATAATTTCAGGATATTTTCCACAAATATTTACTAATCCCAAAAAGTGAATAGTAATTTTACAGTTGAGAAATATGGCATACATCACATTGCTTACATTAAGAAAGTAATCAAAATTAAATTCACCTCTCTCTCTCTCTCTGTGTATATATATATATATATATATATATATATATATAAACCTAAGTTGCTTCTGATAT
>NW_007735089.1:58342-76111 GCF_000696425.1 Galeopterus variegatus
GTCACAGTAGTACTTCTTACAAGCAAGAACTATTAACAGATGCTAAAAGTAGTGGGCAAAATTATGATGAGAAAAGGGATATGTACATAATTTCAGGATATTTTCCACAAATATTTACTAATCCCAAAAAGTGAATAGTAATTTTACAGTTGAGAAATATGGCATACATCACATTGCTTACATTAAGAAAGTAATCAAAATTAAATTCACCTCTCTCCTCTCTCTCTCTCTCTCTCTGTGAATATGGCATACATCACATTGCTTACATTAAGAAAGTAATCAAAATTAAATTCACCTCTCTCTCTCTCTCTGTGTATATATATATATATATATATATATATATAAACCTAAGTTGCTTCTGATATGGGAAGCACACAGCATTACTTCTGTTATATCATTGGCAAAAATGAATAATCTGAACAAAATCATGAGAAAACATCATACAAATGCAAATTGAGAGATATTTAACATAAAAATTGTCCTGTGCTCTTCAAACATATAAAGGTCATAAAAAAAACAGCAAAAACAGGAACTGTCCCAGATCAGAGGAGACTAAAGCATATGACAACTAGATGCATTATGTGAATCTAGATTGGATCTTGGTCCAGACAAAGGGCATTAGTGGATATATACTGTAATCTAAATGAGGTCTATAAGTAATTAGTAAAACTACACCAATGTTAATTTTCTGATTTTGACAATTGTACCATGGTTTAGTAATATGTTAACACTTAGGAACACTATACACAAATACTTTGTACTATTTTGCAAATTTTGTATAAATCCGAAACGATTTCAATTTGAAATGTTAAAAGAGAAAATACATGATTTTGGCATTATACTGTAGTTATGTCAGATATAAATATTGAAGAAAACTAGGTAAAGGGTACATAGGTAGATAGCACAACTCTGTATTATTTTTTTTCAATGTAATGTGACTCTGTAATTATTTCAAAATAAGCAGTTAAAAAAACCTACAATAAGATGTTATAACAGACCAAACAAACAAAAACGGACAACCTCCAAAACCCAATACTTAGACTGACAGCTAACTTCTCAACAGAAAATGCAAAGCCAGAAGATGCTGGAATAATATCTTCAAAGAGTTGAAAGGCAATAACACAGCAGTCTCTCATTATTTGCAGGGGGATTGGTTCCAGGAACCCCCATGGATAACAAAATCTGCAGATGTTCAAGTCCCTTATATAAAATGGTGTTATATTTGCATGTAAGATACACATATTCTGCTGTATACTTTATCACCTTTAGATTACTTATAATACCTAATACAGCGTAAGTGCTATGTAAATAGTTTTTATGCTGTATTAATTTTTATTTATATTATTTTTATTATTGTATATTTTTATTGTTTTAAAAAATATTTTTGGTCTGCAGTTTCCTGAATTTGCAAATACAAAACCCGTGGATACAGAGGACCATCTATAACAACATTGCCTTCTATTCTCCGTGAAAATATAATTCAGTAATGAGTGGAAAATAAGACATTCGGACAAAGGAAAATTAAGAGATATTTTTTGCTTCCCTCTGTTCTAAATGATACATTAAGGAAAAATATCCACGATGAAATTCAGAGATACAAAAACATTAGTGAAGTTAAAGTTTTAAAAATCAGTAGAATTAAAATATATGGGAAAATTTTAATAAGTAATAATAAAATAATTGGGGGAGTCTAAAATATAAAAATAATAAAAATGTATGGCAATGATAGAATAAATTTAGGGGAAGCAAAATGGAAATGATTTGTTCTAAGGACCATGATTTTCTAGGAATATAGTAAAGCTCCAACTAATATTTTAGTAGTCAGGAATGTATGCTATAATAAGTTGGATATTCACTAAAAGTCTCAACTTCCAGTTTAATAGAATCTTTGTGTATCCCCTGGTGGAAGCATTTTTCTTTTTGAAAGTAAGATCTCTAAATCATCAGAGCTTAAAGTCACACGGACAAAAGCAAAAACATTTCTAGGAGATCACCAGGGATAATAATAAGAGGATCCATTTTATTACCACTCATTGCTTCACAGATTCTTATTTATTATGAGAGAAACAGCACCATATATTGGGTTCTGATTTTGATCATATATTACATCCTGGGGACATTGCCCAAGCTGTGCAGGGTGTCACCACTTAGTTGTCACTATATCTGAGTTTTCAAACACAATTTCACTGCTGTATTCAGCCAGTTGCTTCTGGGTGATTGGGAACACGGTGAGATCAATGAAATTCATGAACATAAGTCTGTGGCCACACTTCATTTGCTGTAAAGTGAGAACCTTGGTCAGAAATGATACTTCTGGGAAAATCATGATGGTAGATAGAACATTTTGTAAGTTTATGGATGGCATAGATATTGGGAAGGCAAATTTATATCAGAATAAATGTCTAGTTCAGTAAAATAAAAAAGCTGCCCCTTCAATGATGGAAGTAGTCCAACTTAATCAACCCATCAATGGGTAGACGGTTAATACTCCTGGGGAATAGTGTGATTCTGGGGTCTCAGTGTTGGTCTCTGTTCTTGGAAGACTGGACGTATAGCAATAGCTGTAGCCAGAGGGGTGTTGATAAGTGGAAGTGTATAACCCTGAGAACATACATCACCTCATCCCTGCTAATATGGCCACTTTGTTCAAGAACAAATTGGTGAAAGAATTCAGTGGCTAGGGAAGGAGCTTGATCAGCCCCACAGAATGGATTATCCAGATTTTTAAAATTCTCTTCTAGAGAAGACTTTCTTTGGTAAAACTTACATATGACACAAGTATCTTCACATTCTGTGCTCTTTCACAGAGGTCTATCTACATGCTTTTTCCCTAGACATACTTGTCACCAGTTTTTCAGTTGTGTTCTTTCTTAGTCCCCGATCATCCAACTGAACCATTATCTACATTCCACAGATCAGTACAAACATATACCTCTGGTCATACTGTCCTCCCAGGCAAAATAAACATACAGTTGCATTACTCCAAGTCCTGCCCACAGGGAGACGTTTACTGCTCCACTGTCCTCAGGGCTATCCCAGTGCAGGTTTGTAGTACTGCAGGCATCCACACTCAGAGGGTACCAGTATACTGTGTACGTCTGTCTGTAAACCAAGACTAAGTTTTAGACACCCGCCCCCCATCACCCGCCACTCTGTTTCACTATTTTTTTTCATGTAAGTGATATAATTTAAAAACTGTTTTTGCAAAGTTAATAGTAGTTGCTACTGAGTAGTAAATTATAAGGGATTACTATTTTCTACTTTGTAAATATAGAAACAAAATTTTCTATAATGAATCTGTATTTTAGCAGAGATTCTCAACAGCATAATGTGTATCTCCTAAAACTATAGATATGAAAAATCTAGGTTAGCCTGAATTTTGCTCGTTCATTTATGTCAATTCAAATAAAAGCAAACCTAATACACATTCCAACTTGTGTTTATCTGTTTGGTTTTAGGTGTCCTTTGGGGGTCTTGGGTTCTTTGCTTGTGTCCAGATGCATAAACCTACTGAATTGAAATGTATGGTATGTTATAATAAATAATACAGTGGGCAGCTATCGTCTTCTGAGTTTTTCCATCATCCTGTCAGTGTTACCCAAAGAAACATTAGTGTCCCATAACCATGCAGTAGTGGAACGTGGCATGCCAAATCCCAAATCACAGAGCTTCAACTAAACAAGCCATCTAATAGCTGTCATTGTCATCAGTGTGGGGGTTATTTATTCTATGTTTTCCATCTGTCGGAATTCTACATGAGTTATTTGTCTTGGGAGGACTGTGTGTGTTCTCCCAGTGCACAAGCTGCCTAGAATTCTTACTTTTTCCCCCGAAGTTTCCTTCCTTAGAACCTTATATCTTACTTGCATTTACCTTATTGTCCCCCTCTCTTCTCTGAGGTCACTGCAGAAATGTGTATTATTATAAAGCAAGAGAGTTATATTTTCCTCAGTAGATTAGAATTAGGTCTGCAGACAAAGCCCCTGGGGTTGGGGGTAAAATCACTATCTGCCTGTGATTTAATTACCAAATACATTTTTCATTCCACTTTGCCTGCCTTGCAGTAGTTCTAAATACTATTTTTCATCTTTAATACCTAACAAGGAAGATCTTGTTTGATTAGATTATCTTTTTTGAAAGAGGGAATACTTATAAATACTAAATTGCTAGTAGAATATTCCTAACATCCCCGGCCCAAACACAGGAAAAATTGGATTAAAATCTTAGTCCAAATAGATCAATTTAAATTGAAATAACTTGTTGTTGCCAGAAAAGTTGATGTGTAAATACCACTTTCGGTATCAATGGCCATCCTGAGTGAAAGGGCAATTCTTCTTGATATGGAGGCAGTAAATATAACAAATTCATGTCAATTAAATTACAGAAGTTATAATATTTTCATACTTTTTCCTAGTAGAATTATTGGTAAAACAAGAGTACTTTTAAACATACATTCACTCTGTGTGTTAGAAAACAGTAAAGAGGTAGCCCTCCCACATGTCCCTCTCTATGCTCACTCTTAAATTAAGGTACACTTACTTATTCTTTCATTCATGGAATTTCCCATGAGATCTAACTACAAGTATCAGTTACCTTAATATATTTTGATTAAGTTGTTGGAGGAGCCAGACAATTGCATTTCAAATGAAGCTTACTTTTACCTGAAACTATAAAATTACTAAGGGAAAACATAGGTGAAACACTTCAGGAACTAGGTCTGGGCACAGACTTTATGAACATGAGCCCAAAAGTGCAAGCAACAAAAGAAAAAATAAACAAATGGGATTCTATCAAACTAAAAAGCTTCTGCACAGCAAAAGAAACAATCAACAAAGTGAAACAACCACCTACGGAGTGGGAGAAAATTTTGGCTAGGTATTTATCTGACAAAGGATTAATACCCATAATATACAAGGAACTCAAGTAATTATGCAGTAAAAAAAACAAATAACCCAGTCAAAAAATGGGCAAAGGAACTGAATAGACATTTTTCAAAGGATGACACACAAATAACCAATAGGTACATGAAAAAATGCTCAACATCACTAGTCATCAGGGAAATGCAAAATAAAACCACACTGAGATATCATCTCACTCCAGTTAGACTGGTTATAATCAAAAAGACAGAGAATAACAAATGTTGGCAAGACTGCAAATTAGTACAACCACAATGGAAAACATTATGGAGGTTTCTCAAACAACTACAGATAGATCTTCCATATGATCCAGCAAGCCCACTTCTAGATATATACCCAAAGGAATGGAAATCATCATGCTGAAGGGATACCTGCACTCCCATGTTTATCACAGCTCTGTTCACAATAGCCAAGATATGGAACCAACTTAAATGCCCATTGATGGATGATTGGATAAGGAAAATGTGTTGTATATATATACCATGGGGAGGGAGGTTGGGGATGATTGGAGGGATAAGTGGGTGGGGAACATGGGTTATATTCACAATTTGTGGAAATGGGCATGCTGCCAATATAGATTTGGCCATCACATCTTAGGCATGAGTGGTGACAATTTGCTTTGTACCCCATGAATATCCATATCCAATAAAAAAAGAAACAAACAAAAACAAAAGATGCTTACTTTTCAATTAAATGATCAAAATCATTGTGTACAAAAACTTACAACTATTAGTCAATATTTATTGGTACTCCCTGTCTTTATGTACTCCACACATTTGTGATTCTGGAAGTCAACATTCTGTTTTATTTTTCACATTCAGATATATTTCAAGACAGGATAAACATCCAGTAGGAAAGGAAATTGGCTGGTTTAGAAAAATGGTGTGAAGTAGTAGGACATTTCATCCAACTTTATTAACTGCACCTTTGTCCTTGTGTGATCTACAGTGGTATGTACAGTTAGTATATTCCATAAGTTCATTATGAGAAGAATCCACATGAATGGGAATAGGCTACCAAAATGTAAGATCTTTGAGGGAACGTTAACAGCACCTCACTTAGCATTTGGCATACGAACACAAATAATGAGGGCTAGATTTAACTGAAGGAAATTGAAACAAGCTCTTATACTAATTACAGACTGAGCATTGCAAAATGTGTTACAAAGCATTTCAGTGGAATATCTTGCTGGCTGAAATCATTACTTATTCATAATAGTGTTAAGAGGGAGATTTTTATCAAATTGCACCATATCATAAAGATAGGAGGATAAACTAATACAAACATTTTTATGTACTAGCCTAGAACAACCATAGGCCCTAATTATTAAGAAAACTGCTTTAGCTTCTCTGCTTATGCCTCTCTTACATGTCCTAGGGATTAATGCTTCTAAATTCTCTCCTGCATGACCAAATTGGCTTTACCCTTAATGCAGTCTGGCTCTTTTTTTCTCTTATGATGTTTATGTATTATTCCTACCCATCATGCTGAAACTTGTTTTACTACGAAATTCTTTTTTAAATTGTGCAGAATGTAAACATATATAAAGTAGATTTTCTACAGGAAGGAAAATTTACATTTATTATATACTGAATATGTGCCACAGATTGTGTCATATGTTTGACATAAATTTAATTAAAATTCACAGAAATTCTATAAGGTAAGTGATATTATAATTCATCTTCTATGTGTGAAAACTAATGTTAGAGAGGTTAAGTAACTTCCCTTGGATCCACAGATACAGAAGTACAGATGGGATATCAATGTGGGTCTCAAAATCCATGGGCTTTCCACTGAACTATGTAATCTAACAAGTGCACATTTAAGGAACTTTCCCATCTTTCACTTGTTAGGCTCCAAATAAATGGTACAATTGTCGTGTTTTCAGATTTAATTTCCTAAAATGGCAGACTTTACCAATTCAATACTTCACGTTTTGCTTCACTTTCTCATTTCCCCCTTAATACTGACATCGCTGTCTATTTTATCATTATGCCCTTCAATCATCTCTTCAACCTGACTCACTTTCAAGTCTCTTTTGGTTTTGGTAACCACTATTCCCCCAGCTCCATTTTCTTCTGGCCTCTTGCACTCTCAACCTATCCTCACGGTCTCTGGGCTTCTCTTTTCCATATGCTGATCCCACCTGCAGTCACTCCCCATACTCGGTCAGCCGATCTAAACTGAGTCACGAGATCCTTCTTTCTGATCCTTAGCCTCATCTCTTGGTGTGTCGCCTGTGCCTCCATCCTACACACCAGCCATTCTGTACATATACAGTTCCACGATTTTACCAGTATATTTCATCCCGTTTTTGCCTTTGTGCACGTTGTCATTTTTGCTTGGGGTATTCCATCCCTACCCTATTAAGAACACCTGCCATTCACTCGATATTCATCTCAAATGAAAAGTCCTTTAAAATACATTATGACCCTTCTAAAGAATGAAGTACAGTAGTCAAGCCACTGACTAAAGGCATATAAAGACATTTAAAATGTAAGATGTATGTTAGAAAAATCTTGAAACCAGAGATAAAAATAAGGACTTCTGCCTTTTCAAAATAATGGTCCTGCTTTCAACTCAGTGCATCCTGCAGACCACAACAAATTAAGTGAAGGAGCTCTGTGGTGGGCTGTTCTTTCTCTAGCCCACAAGATTATTTGATGGTTAGTGTTTATGTTCTCAGTTCTAACTCTGCTGACCTAATTCCAAATACATTAGAGAAGATTAATTTTAGAATTTTTCTTCTGTGCTTGCATATCTTCCAGCAATTCCTCTTCTCCATTTGCTTTAATTTTAAATAAAGCATTCTTATGTGAAGAAAATGGTGTAAAAACACAATTCACTAATTTCTTCCTTTTAAAAGAAAAATAAAATAAAAATACCAAAGTTCCCTGGGTATCCACGGTGCTGTGTGTGAAGTCTCAAGATGCAGTGCTAGTGGTGACAGTGAGCTTTATCCAAGGTTACAGCTTCTTTTAAAGATCACATACCCAGGTGATACACTCAGTATCATTTTAGATGTGCCTGGGGGTCCTATCTAGTTTTAAATTTTGTTAAAAATCCTAGCCAAGGGTGATAAACTGATTCCAATTTAGCTTCTTCTTTAAACAGAATCTAAGCCCAGAAATGAAGCCAGCCACACCTTTGAAGTGTTGTTGAACATGGCAACTGAGTGGGGGGTGGGAAGAAGCAGAGAGAGAGGTGAGAATTGAGCTGAGTTTAAAAAGAACCACAGGATTTAGGCTGCATTTGCTCAACCTCTGGTTGTTCGGGTAAGGAAAAAATATCATTAAAAATAGTGGGGGACCAAGAAAACAGTTTAAACAACATGTACCCTGGGATTTTCCATTGCCAGAGTAGACACTTTAGAATTAGTTTAGGTTCTACATTGAAAATAGAAAGGTCCAAAAAGTATCTGTGCCTATGACTTATAAGGCATTTGATTTTTAAAAAGGATTTTATTGCCATTTACTCTGGTTTCTTTTGAAGTAACTTCCTAACAAATAGATCCACCTCAATGTCTAAGTGGTTTTATGGTGTTGCCCTCAAACTTCTAATATATCCTCCTGAAACACTTTCCCATTAATGTAAAATTTCTAATGTTGAAAATTATTCCAGGAGATTGAGAAATGGCATGTTCATGATTACTTTAAAATGTAAATATCTCTGAGAGCTGTAACAGTAATCCTTTAATACTGTAGAATGACTTTATCAGAGATAAGAAAGCAATGACCTGACAAAAGGTTCAGAAGGACCAGGAGAGGGGGCAGGCAAGTTCTCATTAGTCAGGTAAGAGAAAAAAGATCGGTAAGCTAAAGGATGACAAAGTATCACGGGAGTTTCACAGGTAGAACAGGAGAAATTAGGAGTACCCCAGAGGAGTCCACATGTGTGAATTCCTGTGAATGTTCGTGTGGTGATAAGTACTAGAAAGGGATAGAGTGGGAAATTGAAACAGTAGCCCAAACAAATGACATCTGACTCATTCTGTAAAGCTCCTAGATTTGTACATCTCGGGACAGGGGATATGTCATCTAATCCCTCAAGCTCTCAGTTTTTCTAATCTATAAAATCAGAGCATTGTACTATTGGACTAGGTCATGTGTAATGTACTTTTGGGTTAAATATGTACATATAGATAGATAGATTTGTAATGTATATACGTGTAATGTACCTTTTGGATTAAATATAGATAGAGAGATAAATAGATTATATATACATATATCTTTCTGTCTAGCAACCTACCCTTCCCTGTTACCATTTTATATCTGTTTAATAAGCTTTAAACAGAGGCCTGCAGAAAAAATACGGCATTAAGAATCTAGAATACTTTGTTTCATTCCCAGCTCTAATAATAACTTGCTGAATGACAAGAGATAGTCATTTACCAGTTCTTGTCCTGAGTTTTCTCACCAGAAAAAGGAAGAATTAGACTCAAGGACTCAAGGATCCTTAAATTTCCTAAAACTTCTAATACATCACGGGTCTATACTTCAAGTAAAATGGTTAAATGTTCCACATATCAACTGCAAGAGGAGCAGTAGGATTTCCATATGTCCTATCAATTTACTAGTGGTCCAGCGGGCTGTTCTGGCAATTAGGCCCTTAGATTAATCTGACACTCCAAGTATGCCCCTTTAGTCCCTGCCATAGACCTACAGGAATTCATTCTGCTTCATTTTCACAGTGTCAGTACCCACTCAATTTCTATCAGACTGCAAAGGACTATGATGCCCCCCCAACCACCTACACAAAAAATGCTCACAGACATCTTATTTGTTTTTATAGTTGTGCCACTGAAACATAATTCTTAACTTAATTTTTAGATTTATCTAAAAATTCCCTTTCTGCCTTTGTCGGGCCTTAAAAACTAATGCCACCTTAAGTGACATTACAAGTGGCACCATTATGGGCCCACAAGGGCATATTAACGTGGCAGCCTAAGACAGCGCCGGGAGGAAGTAGGGTGGGGGTGTCTGTGGGAACCTTGCCTTAGCCCTTATTGGCCAAATACGCACTTCCGTGCTCAAGGTTGCAATAGCTAGGCATTGAGACAGGATGCATGCTCTCTTGACCTTTAAGCTGATAAGATTATGTATAAAACCTCCCCTCCCTACTTGCCTTTAAAAGCAAGTGCTTGTGTGGTAATAAATGGAACTGCCTTGACAGAACCCCTGCCGCGTCTGAGTGTCCTTTAACTGGGCTGGTTTGGGGCCAGTGGTGTGCTCACCTCTTTTCACGGCTCTCTTCCCCCGTCTCCTTCCAAAGGGGACTGGAGGGATTTGGGGCCAGTGGTGTGCTCACCTCTTTTCATGGCTCTCTTCCCCCGTCTCCTTCCAAAGGGGACTGGAGGGAAAGAGGAATCTGGGCCATTTGCTCGCCCACCAGAAGGAACGAGGCTAGGGCTGTTCGGGTCGGCCGGCGGCGGACCCGACATGCCTTCTTTTGTACCTGAGGGAAAAATTAATTAAATTTTCTTTTCTCCTTCAATACCAAACTAATAAGTAAAGGACACTTTTTAAAAAATTAGTGGCAACTTTTCATGATCATATAGTTAGTAGGTACAGTATGTATAAAGCACTTGACTACTTTATTGACCTTTATCTCAAGTGAATAATTTCTTTCCCCAGAAAATTTCAGAGAAGTGATTCCCATTTCAGTTTATCTCCTGTCTTCTACTGGAAAGACTCCCACCTCTGACAGAAAGCAAATGTACATAGAAGAATACCACTATTTATTATTTTATTGTTTTATCTTTCTGTATTCTGAATTCAAAACATTTCTGTCAAGAAGAGTGTGTTTGTTTTCTATGTTGTATAACAAAAGACTGCAAACTTAGTGGTCTAAACAACACACATTTGTTACCTTACAGTTTCTGTAGTTCAAAAGTTCAAGTGCAGCTTAGTAGCTCTGTTTTCTGCTGCAGGGTCGTATTATGCTGCCATCTAGCTGTTGGCTGGGGTTGCAGTCTCAATCAGAGACTTAACTGGGGAAAGATCTGTTTTCAACCTTTTTCCAGTAGTAGGCAGGATTTATCTCTCAAGGTTGTAGGACTAAGGGTCCCAAGTTTGTTTGTTTGTTTTTCCTGGCTGTTGGCCAGTCTCTTCTCAGCAATTAGAGGATACCTGCTGTTCCTTGTCACATGGCCCTCTGCAAAGGCCCTTTCACAACAAGGCAGCTTACTTCTTCAAACAAGCCAATAGAGATAGTCTCTGATCCCAGTGGGAGTCTGGTTCTACTTTTGAAAGATTTCAACTGATTATTTCATGCCTGCTTAAGATAATCTACCTTTCAATTAATTCAAAATCAACTGATTAAGGATTAAGGACTTTAATATATATCTGTAAAATCCCTCCACCTATATTCTGTTGACTAGAAGCAAGTCACAGTTCCTGCCCACAGTCAAGGGGAGGAGATTAGGTAAAGGTGTGGATACCAGGAGCTGGGAAATTAGGGCTCATTGGTGGCAACTAAGGGTTTATTTGTCATAAGAACTATTTCCATTCCATTTGTGTCAGAAAAGTGCTCATTACTGACCCATAAACAAACAGCTCTCTTGGTTTTTTTTCTTTTCTTGTTGTTGTTATGAATATTCATGAAATACCAAGCTAATTGTCACCCCCCGTGCCCATGATGTGAGGGCCAGATTCACACTGGCAGCACGCTCATTAACAGAAATTGCATTTGTACCCCGTGTGCCCCCGCTAATTATCCCCAACCTCCCTCTCCCTCCCCCAACCCCCTCCACTCTACTTTGTAGCCCAAGGAATGTTCTCTCCCTCTGCAACACCAATGCACTACTGTGGTCTTTCTTTCCTTCCTTCTTTCTCTCTTAGCTCCCACATGTGAGTGAGCACATGCGGTATTTATCCCTCTGTGCTTTGCTTATTTCACTCAACATAAGTTTCTCCAGGTTCATCCATGTTGTTGCAAATGGGAGTATTTCATTCTTTTTTATGACGGAGTAGTATTGCATGGTGTATATATACCACATTTTCCTTATCCAATCATTCATCGATGGACATTTAGGTTATTTCTATATCTTGGCTATTGTAAACAGAGCTACAATGAACATGAGAGTGCAGGTATCCCTTCAACATGATGATTTCCATTCCTCTGGATATATAACCAGAAGAGGGATTACTGGATCATATGGAAGATATATCTGTAGTTGTTTGAGAAACCTCCATACTATTTTCCATAGTGGCTGTACTAATTTACAGTTCCACCAACAGTGTAGGAGTGTTCCCTTCTCTCCACACCCTCTCCACCATTTGTTATTCACTGTCTTTTTGATTATAGCCAGTCTAACTGGGGTGAGGTGGTATCGCAATGTAGTTTTAATTTGCATTTCCTTGATAACTAGTGATGTTGAGCATTTTTTCATGTATCTGTTGGTCATTTTTATGTCATCCTTTGAAAAATGTCTATTCAGCTCCTTTGCCCATTTTGATTGGGTTACTTGTTTTTTTTACTGTATAATTGCTTGAGTTCTATGTATATTCTGGATATTAATTCTTTGTCAGATGCATTGTTAGCAAAAATTTTCTCCCACTCTGTAGGTTGTTGTTTCACTCTGTTGATTGTTTCCTTTGCTGTGCAGAAGCTTTTTAGTTTGATGTAGTCCCATTTGTTTATTTTTTCTTTTGTTGCTTGTGCTTTTGGGCTCATGTTCATAAACCCTGTGCCCAGGCCTAATTGCTGAAATTTTTCACCTATATTTTCCCTTAGTAATTTTATAGTTTCAGGTCTTATATTTAAGTCTTCAATACATTTTGGGTTGATTTTAGTGTATAGTGATAGATGCATATCTAGTTTATTCTTCTGCATATGGACATCCAGTTTTCCCAGCAACACTTGTTGAAGAGGCAGTCTTTTCCCATTTAGATTTTTGTTGCTGTCCAATATCAGATAGCTATAAACCTGAGGGGTGATTTCTGGGTTCTCAATTCTACTCCACTGGTCTTAATATCCATTTTTATACTAGAACCATGCTGTTTTGATTACAATAGCTTTGTAGTATAATTTGAGGTCAGGTAGTGTTATGCCTCTAGCTTTATTTTTTTGCTCAGGATTGCTTTGGCTATTTGGGGTCTTTTGTTTTTCCATATGAAAGGTAAGATTGTTTTTTTTTTTTCCATTTCTGTGAAATGCTAAAATACTCTGCCAAATATTAACAATCCTATTAGAGCAACACATTAAAAGATTTATACACTATGATCAAGTGGGAATAATCTCAGGGATGCAAAGATAGTTCAATATATGAAAGTCAATAAATGTGATACATCACATCAACAAACTTAAGGACAAAGACCAGATGATTATCTCAATAGATGCTGAAAAAGCATTTGAGAAAATTCAACATCGCTTAATGATAAAGACTCTCAACAAAGTAGGAATAGAAGGAAAATATCTCAACATAATAAAAGCCATTTACAACAAGCTTTCCACCAGTATCATTCTGAATGGTGAAAAACTGAAGTTCTTTCCCTTAAGAACAGGAACAAGATAAGGATTCCCACTCTCACCACTTCTATTTAACATAGTACTGGAGGTACTAGCCAGAGCAATCAGGCAAGAGAAAGAAATAAAGGGAATCCAGATTGGAAAAGAAGAAGTCAAGCTTTTTCTATTTGCAGATGACATGATACTATATATAGAAAAACCGAAAGATTATCAAAAAACTCCTAGAGCTGGTTAATAACTTCAGTAATGTTGCAGGATACAAAATAAATGCCCCCAAATCAATAGCATTTATATACTCAAATAATGAATCAACAGAAAGACTAATAAATAAATTAAGACCATTTACAATTGTTATGAAAAAAATAAGATACCTAGGGATCAATTTAACCAAGGAGGCGAAAGACTACTACAGTGAAAACTACAAACCACTTCTGAAAGAAATTAAAGAAGACACAAAAAGATGGAAAGATATTCCATGTTCTTGGAACGGAAGAATTAACATTGTGAAAATGTCTCTTGTTTTATAGGGGAAAATAATTGTAATTGTCTTACCTTATAAAAAATTGAAACTTGAGTATGAGCCTTGTTAGAGAAATGGCAGGAGATTTTTGTTTTCTCTCCCAGGCTTTAGATGTAAATAAAGTACGTAACTGAATTAACTGGTGTCCTTTAAATAGCTCTTTTGCTAATGTTACGAATGTTTCATTTTGTGCAACATTTTTATCCTTCAAAGTGTTTTTATAAGAATGCTCATGTAATTACCATTGACAGTTTGTCCATTTGTCAAGCATAAGAGGAGCAAAAGTAGTTCATCACGACTTATAGATTAAATATGTATATACAGTTGTGTGTCACTTAATGATAGGAATATGTTCTGAGAAATGTGTCGTTAGCCTATTTTGTTGTGTGAACATCATAGAGAACTTACACAAACCTAGATGGTATAGTCTACTACACACCTAGGCTATACGGTATAGCCTATTGTTCCAACCACCATTGTACATGTGGTCTGTTGTTGATGGCAACAATGGGTATGACTAACATTGTTGGCGTAACAAAAAAGTTAGTGGAAAGATAGAATTAAAAGATACGAATCACTCCATGAACTCTTAAAAGTACCCTTGTGTGATATCTGTCTATATACATAGAGATATATCTATACATACATAGTGCATATCTGTTTATATACAGAGATAAAGACCTATATAAATAGACAGTACATATCCATGTACGATTGTTTGTGTGTATGATTAGGTAGATTCCTCTGCGTGCCAGGCACAGTGTTAAGCACTTTGTGTATTAGCACATCATATTCACATAAAAATCATTTCAGCTAAGTAATGCTAAAACTAATTTTCATAATAGGACAACTCATGCTTAGATGAGTTAATTAATTTCCCATGGTCATACTTAACCAAGATATGTGTAGAATCTGGATTCAAGTTCAGAACTATCTGACTTTACTTAGCACTTGCATTTTTTATTATTAGACTATAGTAATTTATAAAGTGTATATTATTTTCCCTGTTTTGTAAAGAAGGAAATTGATGTACTTATCCAAGTTTAAAGAGTCCTTTTCACTTGTTTGTGACGTACATTAAGACAAGGACACCTTTACGTCCTCATCTTAGCACAGAATAGTCATTGTATAGACTGATGTTGATGTAGGTCAAGACTTCAATCCAGCTCTCCCTACTTTAAAATTTTTCTATTTTCCCTTTCCAATCTGTATCTTTCCATATCTAGCCCTTAATTTAATACAATTTCACCTTGAATAATTTGTAATTTATCCAGTGGATCAGGATTTAAATCTTTTTAATATACTTGTTTACAAGCATGTTAAAGGAATTAATGAGTTTAGGGAAGAGATTTTTCTGGGTGAGTAAACTATTTTGTGAGCACTTTAGCAAGCACATTAACTCCATGAGCCTATATAAATAATACTTCAGCTGAGCAATGGTGCCCTGGTGGCCTCCAATTTAATGAATTTCCCAAAGATGGTTGACTTACCTCATCTGGCAAGATCATTTGGTGAAATGATTTGAGCCATTCAGAGGGAGAGTTGATAAAATGCAAAGTGAATGAAATTTACGAAAAACGTTCTGAACTAGCGAAGGTGAACTCCCATGAAGTTCAAGTTTTTCTTTAAGAAAATTGAGCTATCAATCTAATATTGTTCTAACATGACTAAGAACAAGGCACTGAACTGTTGCTTAGGGCATGTGATGTGACTACCTTGAATAAGAGATAAAGAATGACCACTTTGATTACTAAGCTTTGTTTTCTTTTGTTTTTATTTTTAGTATTTTCTGTTGTACCTGGGATAGCTTTTCATTCTCAAACAGAGAATTAAGGGAGTCAGTTTACTAGTAGTCAAAAGCAACATCCTAACCTCAGATACAATAGACATTTTTCTATGACTTTCACATTCCAGTAGGCAGAACTAGCAAGATATTTTTTTTTCAAACTTTTAACAAATTAAAAACATCTTTTCTTTTTAAGGTCCTGAAAGCAGTGCACACTTGTCTCATTAGAATTATAACATATATCCCAACTGCCACTCACACCTCCTGCCCCAAAACTTAACTCTGTCCCTCTCTCCAATTTACAGTAAAATTAAAACCATTTCAAGCTATGTCGTGCCTACTCACTGAAAATCATTTTTATTTTCGCTATGAAAACTTACCTAAATTAGCCATTTTTTATTATATTCATGAAATCTTGAAACACATAAACTTCCTTCAAACTATTATTTAGCTACAGATGTGACTACTTTTACCTATTCCTTAGAACATTTTTCATTGGTTACTTAAATAGAATAGTGTGTTATCAGTGCAGGTGAATAAACACTCTGTGAGAGTGAGGCGAGTCAGCATAATCATGTGCTATTTATTGATGAGTAAGCCAAGGTAAAGAGAAGCAGTGACTTTCCCAATGTCAGACGTGTCAGCAAAAGGACAATTTGAAAACCCTGAGTCCGTGAATCGCCATCTAATTGCTTAATGTGCTGAGTCAAACTGTTTCTCTTTTAAGTCTGAAATTAGTTCCCACATCCCTCTAGATGCACCAGTAGCTGAGATAGAATCTGCTGTGTTTTCTTTGGACAGATTTTAACATGATGATGACGTCAGTTACATTGGTGAAAAATTCTCATTAGAAGAAACTTCATATTAATTATCAAAACTTACATTCTATAGTGGTTTTCTAACTCTTAGAAGCCACGGACTTCCAGGGAGGCACATCAAAGGCCACCAAATCATGAGAAGGGAAAAAAGAAGAAGAAAAAGAGAGGATCGGAGTAAGGGATGAGAGGTCACTATCTTCTTCTTATTCCTTTTCGATGAGAGAAGATCTTAAAGCTTTAGATATGGAAGTTTTCCATGAGAGTTCTTTTGATAAAGAGCTCCTATCCGCAAAAACGTTTGAAAACTACCAATGCCTACTGAGGTACAGTATCTTTTACATTTTGTGTTGATATCTTAAAACTTGTATATTATTGTATAGATTTAGAAAGCATGGGGATCAAAGGAGAATTTGATAAGCAGACTATAGTGAGAAAGGGAAATCTTGTAAGACAATGTTTCTGTTAAAAATACACAAAACCCCTTTTGAATTTGCACTAATAGATATATTGATGACCTATTTTAAATTTGTGAGCCAATAGAAAATAACCCACAAAAGCCCTGTCTGCACATTAGCATCCAACTGACTGTGGTTAGGAAAATCAATGCTATTAAAAGGAAGTGGCAGTTATAACTATAAATTAAAGGTGTCATACTGAAATTTGAGCCTTAGAGAGAAGACTGTAGTCATTCCTCAATCAATTCATCAATATCTAAAGAAATACTTATTGAGCAAAAAAGTATGAGAAGACTGTAGTCATTCCTCAATCAATTCATCAATATCTAAAGAAATACTTATTGAGCAAAAAAGTATGAGAGCATGAAACTGCTAACTTCATAGAGTTTAGATTATTTGGGGAGGGGAGCACAGAAAATCAGAAAGTGGATAAGACAGACATTAAACAGGTGGTCCTCATAATAATGAGACATATCATCACTACGGCTTCATAAACAAGGAGCATATATCTAGCAGCCTTCAAGGATCTTGTAACATAACAACATAGTTAGCAATAAAGGCCAGAACCTCAGAGACAAAGGCTATGAGGCTTGGAACCCTGGATTTTTCTCCCTCATCCACAGTAGTAATCCTACCTTCACTTGCAGTTGCATTTCCTATAATCCGTCCCACCCCCTAAGCTTCTAGTTTAATTCCAAATTCCAGTTTATGGTCAATGAACTTTTGTTAAATATGTGAATGAATAGGCCGGCCGGTGGCTCACTCGGTAGAGTGCGGTGCTGATAACACCAAGGCCACGGGTTCG
>NW_007735089.1:76845-77956 GCF_000696425.1 Galeopterus variegatus
ATGTGAATGAATTAGTTAATGTGAAAAATTCAAAGGTTATATTTAGTCCCTTCTGATAAACTAATACCTTTCCAATGGCTAATTAATTAGAATTATGTGTTCCTTTTTTCACATAAGCTATCAGGAAGCTTATACTGGCATTTTGCTTCAACAGCTGCAATGTGCCTAATAAGATTTTTTTTCAGGTTTTTTATTTTTCTCACTCCATTTCTTTCTTGACTTTTTTACTTTTGTCCTGTATTATTTGACTTGGCATAACTCTTCCTGCATTTTTTTAAGTAAGCTGAATTAAATAATTTTGAAAGCAGACATGCTCAAATCAATAATATTATTTAGAAAGCACAGAAAGTAGAAAATAAAAACTAGTACATGGTGTGTAATCCCCAAGCATATTTTCTTTTTCTTTGTCAGGATATAAATTATGAGTTTTAGTTTTGTCACTAGGGGAGTGGAGCAAATTATATAAATAATTTATTTATTACAAAAGCTTGCTTTTCCTGATTATAAAAACAAAACATTATTAGTGTGAAAAACATCACAAAAAAGAAAGAAAATTAATAACATCATTAACATTTTTGTTGTATTTCCTTCTGGTTATGTACAGAAAAAAAGAAATAGATCCATGTATTGAACTTATATTGTTAATAACAATCTGTAATGTATAATTACTGTAATATGTAATCCATAATTAAATTGTAACTGTAATCATACTGAACTACAAGTATATGATAAGTTGTCCCAAAAGTCTGTAAAACTTTTTAAACATTATTAGTTTTAGTGGCTGCATCTCATCCTAGCCTATTAAACACTCCTCTACAATCATCCATTTATATTGTTTTAATCCCTGAAAAACAATTAAACATATGCACAGTGATCTGCCTGGATTTTGTTGGAATCTTATTTTATTTCCTTTAAATTTCTCCTGGAATTATAGAGCCAAAGCATATGGGTTTTTATAAAGACAATATTCCAGATGAAATATCTTTTTACATATCTGTCATTGCCCTATCACTTTCCTATCCCTGAAATTGATTTCCAGTTTTCAATTTCTAAAGTCCACTGCCCTCATATCAAACATAAATTAATGAAAAGAAACATGGTGCTACCATTA
>NW_007735089.1:78935-80407 GCF_000696425.1 Galeopterus variegatus
GAGCTAGAACTCACTCACTCCCCAACCCAGAGAGGGCATTAATCTATTCATGAGGGATCTGCCCCCATGACCCTAACACCTCTCAGCACTGCCATATTGGGATTAGGATTTCAATATGAGCTTTGGGGAGATAAACACATTCAAACTATATCAAACCATTTCTGTCCTTATTTCATACCCTACTTAAGAATATTCCAGGTGTTAACCAACTCATTCATTCACTTATTATTATTAATTTTTAGTAATTTAACAAATATATACTTTTAATATGTACCACTAACCTTTTTATGTACTAGGGATATAGCTATGTGGGTTGGGGAGGCGCGGGGGGCGGGGGCAGTAACGACTTAGTAAATTATGTTAAAGAGTTTTGACATACTGTATAAAACTTATCCAAGCATGGAATTTTAAAAATTAATTACAGAGAAAACAAACAATGTCCTTTGGAGAATAAGAAAAAATAATAGACTAGAATAATAGTAACAATAATAAAATTGATGGTCAAATATTACCTCTCCTTGTGGCTATCAAAGCCAGCAACAGTTCTATTTTGAAACAAAAAATATTGTGTAGAGTCTATAAGGTCTAGCAGAGACCACTCAGGGCAAAAATCATAAGAATAATTACATAGTCACTGATACAATATATTATATTCACAGGTTGCTCACTCGGGCTGTTGGTAAATAGACAATATAATGTTTAAAAACCCTAATTAGAATAAGGAAATATAACGTGAAACCTTTTTCACAGTGCTTTACAGAATATAATTACTGCTCTAATTTTCTTGATGGGGAACACCTGGTTTGAATACTGCACTTCACTATACAAATAGAATTTCATTTATTTCAGAATGTAATTATTTTGATTGTTAAACCTAGGAAGTTAGATCAGGAGGTATTATGATGACAGTCATCTGTGGTAGACATGGGGACGTGCCACCCAGATCTCATTTCCGGGAAGAACTTGCTGCCTGGCTCCAACGAGGGTGGTGAGGAGGCAGCCTTCAGCTACCTGCTCCTTCAGGGTCTGCCTCAGCTGTGAAGCCCCCTTTGCTCAAGTCGAGTTCTTTCCAAGGCAGCCTGCCCTCAGTGACTGGATGAGACAAGGGAATACAGCTATTTCAACCAGATGTGACATGTTCTCCAAACCTCTCTGTAGGGTGAGCTGAGGCTTTATTGAGCTTGCATTACAGGTAAACGACTTCCTCTTCCCAACCCTGCCTCTGCCTCCTGCCCTTTAGAAGTGCTGATCCCTTATAAACATCTTGTATCCAGAACTTCATCTCCGATGTGCTTCCAAAGAACTCAACCTGGGGCAGTGACTGACATAAATTTTAAAGAAACTCCTTAACATGACACACAGTCTAAAATGGTTGTTAAATCCCATACTGGAGGGGGCAGTTCCTGAAGTACCTAAAGAGCCTTGGTATACTAGAATTGCATCTCTAAGAAAATACCTATTGCAAAGATAGC
>NW_007735089.1:81244-82969 GCF_000696425.1 Galeopterus variegatus
TGCAAGGAAGGAAGGAGCACATAGTTAAGAAGACTAAGTCTTATGTGTGACCAGTACATGTTAGTTAAAACCAAATGGCAGATACATGTAAAGGAGAATTTCATGTCCCCAAAGGTTTCAGGTTTCTGTGCTCAAGGATGTAGCTAGTGAGTACCATCAAGCAGAAGTCAAAAAAGGATAACAGGAACAATACACAATACCATCTCTGCAGATTGCTAAGAGCAAACTTCACAATTTCCCCAATTGCACAATTGTTTTGCCCACAGAACTTGTTCTTCTCGAACAAAAGCACATTACCAAGTAATCATCTAAATAAGTCACTTTGGAGTCTTGCTGACACAGGAGAGGATTTGTGTACATTTTCAAACTGTTCTTTTTTATTTCTGAGAGGGACAAGATAATGGATCAGCTTTGTGTCTTAACAAAGAAGTCTAAATCCATTCACAGGCATAAACAATTTGAATGCCAGATCCAGATGAGACTTAGGAGTGTTTGGGGAAATCTGTAGATAAAGATTCAGAATATCCAGACCACTATCCAGGACTAGCTTCATAAGCTGCGGGGCACAGTGCAAAAAGAAAATGCAGGGCACTCTTTTTAAAAAATGGTTAAGAATTTCAAGATGGCAATAGGAGAGCATTAAACCAAGTACAAAGTCCTTCTAAGTCTGGGGCCTGTGCAATTGCTCCCGTCCTTCCCACTTGATGGAAGGAACCAACTCTGTTTTGTCTACAGGCACAGTGACTGACACGGAATAGGCACTAAACAAATATTTGCTAAATGAATAAATAAATATGCTGATTATAACTTATATTTTACCTGTCAGACCTAACTTACTACTGAAAAGGGGGTCTCTTTAGATGGTACCATCAACATAGTGATGCCTGAATTTTTCATGATTCTTCAGACAATGCTGATGGCTTTCAAGTTCTTCTAGTTACAGTGTATTCTGGTTTTGCTTTTCTCNAGACAATGCTGATGGCTTTCAAGTTCTTCTAGTTACAGTGTATTCTGGTTTTGCTTTTCTCCCCTTTCCCATCAATGTTTTGTAGTCAACTCAGAATATATCACATAATTACATATATAAATATATGTAATATATATGTAATCTGCAGAGGTGGTAGGATTATCCCAAACTATTTTGGTCAGCATATGAAAATACATACGCACAATAAAATAGAAACATTAATACCTTTAGCATTAGGACAATGTAGATGGAAACATAAAATAAGACCAGAGAAAAAGGTAATATGCAGGAATGTAGTCCATAAGATCCTATATAGGAAATAAACTCACAAACATACTTGGCTCTGAGATTCCCAGAAAACAAAATGAAGAAAGGTACGATTAGCTAAAATATAATAATTGTTTATAGAAACAAAGTTGTGATAAATATATTGAATAAACAGAACTTGTAGTTTCATTTATAAAAAACATGTTTTGTTTTGTTTTTCTGTGTGATACGTTCTTTCTCTTCCCCTGAATGGTATTTGGGGCAAATCTCATTAATTTTTGAAACACTACCAGATGATAAGAGGTCCTCTAGTCAGTAGTTTAAATGTCTAGTCTAGTAATTTAAATGCCTAAAGTAATCAATATGTCAAACTTTCTCAAAGTTATAGCTACATCTCTCACCAGTTTGCACAAGCCATGGGCCAACCCCACGCCATGGGAAATAGGGCATAATTGACTTCTGCCCTCTTTTTCTACCGTGTGTGTGTGTGT
>NW_007735090.1:0-229 GCF_000696425.1 Galeopterus variegatus
CTTTTGCTGTGCAGAAGCTCTTTAGTTTGAAATAATCCCATTTGTTTATTTTTCCTTTGGTCGTCCGTGCTTTGGGACATGAAGTCCGGATTCATGAAGTCCGTGTCCAGTCCTACTTCCTAAAGTGTTTCTCGTATGTTTTCTTTAAGAAGTTTTATTGTTTCGGGTTGTATATTTAATTCCTTAATCCATTTTGAGTTGACTTTAGTGTATGGTGAAAGGTATGGGT
>NW_007735090.1:3773-4154 GCF_000696425.1 Galeopterus variegatus
TTTCTTTCTTTCTTTTTTTTTTGTCTGCCTGTGTTATTTCAAATAGCCCATCTTCAAGTTCAGAGGTTCTCTTTTCAACTTCTGGAAGCCTGCTGGTTAAACTCTCCGTTGTGTTTTTTATTTCGCAGAATAAATTCTTCAGTTTGGCGAGTTCTGCTACACTTTTTTTCAGGGCATTGATTTCCTTGTACATTTCTTCTTTCAGGTCCTGTATACTTTTCCTCCTTTCATCATGATGTCTAGCTGAGTTTTCTTGTATCTCATTCAGTTTCCTTAGAATTATCACTCAATTCCTTGTCAGTCATTTCAAGGGCTTCTTGTTCTATAGTATCTAGAGCTTGAGAGTTATTACCCTTTGGTGGTGTACTTTCTTGATTTTTC
>NW_007735090.1:5154-14816 GCF_000696425.1 Galeopterus variegatus
ATCATGATGTCTAGCTGAGTTTTCTTGTATCTCATTCAGTTTCCTTAGAATTATCACTCAATTCCTTGTCAGTCATTTCAAGGGCTTCTTGTTCTATAGTATCTAGAGCTTGAGAGTTATGAGGGGGGGGGGGGGGGGGGGGGGGGGGGGGGGGGGGGGGCCTTGATTTTTCATATTTCTGGTATCTTTTCTTTGATGTTTATTCATTGTGGCAGGGAGTTTCACAGTCCACAGGTTTGAATATTGATATTCTTTTAAGCAACAAAATAAAAAGCAGGTAATTCTCTCCTTCACTCCAGTTGGACTTAATTCTTTTTAAAGTCCAATTCTGAGACAGCTGCATCTGGCACGGGCCTCAGACTGTTTCTCGTTCACAAGACTGATTTGCTTTCCACATATGACAGCTGCCTCTCTCCCCACAGTTAACCTGGTGCACAGCCACCACACCTTTATCCTGATTAAAAAAAATACTGGCAGAAGATTTAGAGTTAAAAGCAAAATTAAGACTAAAAATTACTCAGACAAGAAATGGTCAGGTGTATACTGTACTAGTTTATGCTCCTATCAGCAGGTAGTATGTAAACTTGCCTATTTCTCTGGGTCGTGGCTATTATTTCTAAAATTTGTTTTGGCTAATAACAGGTGAGGAAGGGTAATTTAAAAATGTAACTATTCGAGTTATTCAACCTATTCTGTCTGATCTGGGTTCCCATTGACCTCAGATAATATTAAACCCCTCTTCCCCAGAAAATTGAGTCATATGCTCCTAGGCAGTAGCTACATACGTGTGAAATGGCCAAATTGAGCAGCTTTCCTCTTGTGTGTCTTCAGAGTCTTGGTGGTTTTAGAGTACCCATCTCTTCTCCAGGAGACCACAAGAGTTCACCTGAGGTGACAGGGAGCAGCAGCAGTTGCTTGGAATGGTCGTGCTTTACAACACTTAACAATCTCATGGTTAGCTGCCCCTCTAAATGGCACAGTGCCTAAAATGTCTTCATTCAGAGTAAAAGCAAAGACTGGCTGCTTTTTCCTTTTCCCTTTTGGGAGGCTATGTCAAGGGCAGAAGTCTAAATTATCCCCTATATTCAAACTAGCCAGAGAATAACTGGCTTGAATAACCTGAATAAGTTACATTTAAAATTACCCTTTTTCCAGCCCGTAGAAAGAGTGTAATCTCTTTTGAGCATTTTAAGGCTTACGTAAGGTGTACAAAACAGAGGATTCTTAATAAGAGTAAATAGAAATTGAACCTAATACTGAAAAATTCAACTTTACCTGAACCTTGGCACAATCAGAGCTTCCTCCTATATCTACCGTATTTGCTTCTCCATTTTAACATTGTAATTTGTGCTGATTTGCAGTTACTCCCTAAAAACACAGCAATGAGAAAAGATATTTAAAGCTTTCTCTCCATATCCCTTCAAGACTTCTGGGATACCTAAGCTTTCTTTCACCCTGCCAGTGAGAGGAGATGACAAAACTCTAGTATGTTTGTTGACAGAGTAATCACCTTGCTCTCGTTGCTCAAAACATTTTTAGGATTCCTTTTCTAGTGTAACTTTGAAAGAGAATCTGAAGAAAAGGGAAATGTGTCTTCTAGGCATTCGTAGAAGTGAGTAAGTAACACTTGGCTGACCCCTTATGAAGCACTTCCACACACATAATTTCATCATGTCTGCACTGCTCCCCACAGTAGACACCAAGCTTTCCCCTTGTAGGGATCAGTGTGTATTTGTTGAACTGAACAACATCCTTTTAATGATGGCAAGTCTTTTGTCCTTTGAAAGCAAATCCCATTCATTATAGCTAATCCTGGTGAGAAATATAAATTAGAGGGGCCGGCCCGGTGGCGCACTGCTATAGTGCGCCGCTTGGGAAGTGCGGCGGCGCTCCCGCCGAGGGTTCGGATCCCACATACAGACCGGTTCCCGCTCACTGGCTGAGCGAGGTGCGGGAGCAACACCGAGGGTTGCGATCCTGTTGCCGGTCCTGGTCCGGTACAGGGGCGACACTGAGGGTTGCGATTTGTTGCCGGACACAGAAAAAGACAAAAAAAAAAAAAAAAGAAATATAAATTAGAGGGATACCTTTTGGGGATGAAACCAACCTGTAACTATGAGGAGGAGATGATTTTCTCATCAGCTCTTGATCCAGCTCTGAAGGGAGTTCCAAAAGAGGAGCTCTCAAAATGTTGAGCATGTGGTCGTTAGGAGTCCTTTCAACAATTCCATAAACATACTGTTCACTAGACCTTCCTTGTAAACATTCCCGTTTCCTATCCCATCTCAGTCAGTAGCCCTGCACACAGTGACTGCGTGTTATCTCGTACTGCAGCATCCGTGATTAAGCAATCATGGATGGTGCCTCTCTGGTACAGTTGATGCATGCATTGGTCTTTCTGTTCTGCTGTCTTTATGTAGACTTTAATTAAAAGGAAAAAACATACCACTACTCCGCAGTGGAAAAGTTTTCAAATTCTTTGGTTATCTTTCTTAATCACTTCTCTTTCAGAGTGACCAAATGTTTTTGACTAAGCTATGTGAGAGCATAAGAACAATATCCTGCTTGTTTTAAATATTTCATATATTTGAAAGTGTGGTATTTCCTCCCCATATGTCACAAACAGAAACTCCCCTGGGATGGTTAACCCCCTTGCAAAGCTGATCTCAACCACACAGACTCCTGTGTATGTGTATCTATTTATAGATGTAAATAAATAGAGTCATTGATAACAAGAAAGGTGATCTAGAAGTAATTCTGTTCCTTCCTAAATCGCTAACGAACCAGTTTCATGGCATATTTAATGTATGATTCCTATGTGTCATGAGAATTTCACTAGAATGTCATTAAATAGCCTAATTACCCTCATATGAAATTGGCTGTGTACAATCTGTGTCAGATGAGAAATGTGTTCAGATAAATTTAATCTGGTTAGTGGATTGAACAAATTGATGTCTGTGTAAAGAAGAAACATATTAGAACAGATGTCGAAGGCTAAAATATATGTAGATTTCCTTGGCTTAATTTTTAAGTCAGTGTTTAATTCCATACCCGGTATTCTTATGAACATTTGTGGTCCATCCACACATTTCAAATATCTGTCATGTGCAGTCTTGCATTACCTGTTCTTGTCCCTCAGCATTTTGAATGAGCATTGTAATGACAGTAGAAAGTAAGTTAAACTCCAGAAGTGTCAAGTGGCTTGTTGACTTCTTAATTTAATGGATCTTTACTTATAATGTGTTGGAGCCTTTTAGGATCAACTGATGAACAGGAATTTCATGGTTAGCTTTGTATTGTTTCTCTGTCCAAGTTCTTACTTTGTATCTTGTGGGGAAGGGTTTCTGGGGAGGGTTTTACTTTTTTTGCAAAAATATTTGAAAACATTTGTAAGATTTTATGTTAATTAGTGATAATAAACTTATTTTTAAAGTATTAAAAAAATAACAGGTGAGAATGCCATTCTTAAGTCCAGCCTGGCCATTGCTTCCAGAATCCTTTTTTCTACCTTTTTATGAAATTGAATACCACAGTATTACCACTCTACTTTGGACATAAATTTGTTATTAAATTTATTGAACTACAATGTAATTTTTTTGGTTTACTTGTGTACTTTACCTGCTAAATCATAAGTTTCTCAATCATTTCCATATGACTAATGTCTGCCTCATTGAAGATGCTCAGCATGCGGGTGGATGGGTGGATGAGTGAATGCAATTCTTTGAACTGAGTGACGGACAGTTCTGGTGTTTATAGCACCAACAGTGTGAGGGTACTTCAAAACGTCTATGGAAAGATTCATATTATCTTTTAATTCTATTTTTCCGTAGATGTTTTGAAATACCCCCCGTAACCTTTCTGCTACAGGAGCTCTTGGAATATGGTTGGCAGGTGCCTCTGTCATTTATAAACTCAACAACTCCCTCCCCTGTGTACATTCTTTAAGGACATTATTTCTTCCAGCTGTACTTCATGTTGCTTCTGTCTTCTGTGGAGTGCTCTTGTCCTAGAGCTTTTCACATTTTATAGTAATTATTTCTTTACGTTTCTTTCCTGACCTTACTCCAGCCTTGGTTTCTTCTAGAGATCAGTATTTTATTTATCCTTGCATGTCTAGATTTAGTACAGGGTATAGGGAATATTATAGGCATTTAATTGATATTGAAAAAGTGAAGGGGAGAGTAATAACTTGGCTTCATAGTAAGTGTGGAGGAATTGGAAAACTGTTATTTTGCAACCATTTTATTCCTTGTTGGTCTGGGCAAGAATTACCAATGGATGCTAAATCTAGGGGGAAGAACTTGATGAACAGGATATTTGCATGGTCTCAGAAGTGTACCCCTGACGGATTGCCTATTAGTTGCAAGGGAAAAGTTTGCTGCTGTAGAGAAGCTGGACAGTACCTTGACTGGGTATGGAAAATTAATATCTGCAGCAAGGACAAACAGCTGTGCCTGCGAATATGATGCATTGATGGGTATATCATTGTGTCTGTAAATATCCCTGCCAAAAATGCTTAACCTAGGTTTAATCATGAGGAAACAACTCTATGTTGAGGGCATTTCATAAAATAATTGGCCTATATTCTTCAAAGAGAAAGACTGAGGAACTGTTGCTGATTAAAGGAGACTAAAGAGATGTGACAACTAAATGCAGTATGTGATTGTGGACTGAACTCTTGAGTTTAAAAATCCCATAGAGGGCATTGTTGGGACAAATGGGCAAATTGGAATATGGACTGTAGATTAAAGTATTTTATGGCCGACTGCTTAGCTCACTTGGTTAGAGCACAGTGCTGATAACACCAATATCAAGGGTTCAGATCCCCATACAGGCCAGCCTCCAAAACAAAAAAACAAACAAAAATAAGTATTTTAGGCCGGCCCGGTGGCGCACTGGATAAGTGCGCTGTTTAATATTAAATTTCTTGAATTAATAACTATTTGTGGTTATGTAAAAATCTTCTTAGGAAATATACACTGAAGAATTTAAAGAAATAGGATGTAGCAACCTACTCAAATGATTCAGAAAAATGTGAGTGTGTATATATGTATACATTAATAATATGACAAAATATTAAACTGGTGAATATGGACAAAAAGTATGTGGAAGTTTTTGATTACTCTTGTATAAATTGGGAATTATATAAAAATTTTTTAAAATATAAAAGGCTTTTTAAGCCCTGTAGCAAAATAAGTAACACTAGTTTCCACTGTTATTTTGCTTTACTGTATGGAACTTTGGAAAGTCTTTTCCAATCCATAATCTTCCCTCTTTAAATATAATATCCTTGTCTATAGGGAATCAAAGACTCCATCTGGGGTATTTGTACCATCTCAAAGTTAGATGCTCGAATCCAGCAAAAGAGAGAGGAACAGCGTCGAAGAAGGGCAAGTAGTGTCCTGGCACAGAGGAGAACCCAGAGTATAGAGCGGAAGCAAGAGAGGTAAGGAGTGCAGGCTGATGTCAGGATGTCCTAGGGGGGAGGCAAGACCCTCCATAGTGACTTGAAATTTCAGTACCCCTTTATTTGTTTTTGTTTTTTTTCTGGCATTCTCCCAGAAAAATGTTACAGGTAATTTTTCCCCTCACATTGACTTAAACTATAGTCTAGCAATCATCTTTGCTCAGAATGTCTTGGTGTTTTTGGTTTGTTTGTTTTTGTTTTTCAATCAAGATGCTGAATAGAGAACTACAAAAAATCATTTGGTTTAATGGATAATAAATAGAAGAACCCCAACCCCAGACTAAATCTTTTAATCTTCTCCACCTCAGATTTCACAAAATAATTTTTGTTTTAAGAAACCTGGTTCCCCAAAATATTATTAGCCTTTTTTGCTTGACTGCCATTAGAACAGTGGGAGAACATTAGGTACTGAAAAAGAATATGCTACCAACAGAAAGTATAAAATGGAGAGCTACCTAATGACAATTAAGAAATAAACTCTATGCCTTATAAACTAAATACTTGTGGTTTTTTCCAGTGAGCCTCGTATTGTTAGTAGAATTTTCCAGTGCTGTGCTTGGAATGGTGGAGTGTTCTGGGTAAGTTCTTTTTCCTCAAATTCCAGCTACCTTATAAGCACCTTCAAATTGTTGTTAGGTTAATAGTTCTCAACTATTTTGTTGAAACACTGAGACAGATAGTTTTCACCTGCTGATACACACTTGGGAATATAACTTGGGACTTTGTGTACCTGCGGTGATTTTATTCCCACTTAAGAAAGAACACTTGTATGTAAACAAGTGTCAGGGATAGCCCTGAATATACACTTCTACTTTACTTTTTTTAAATGACTCATTCACAAATTTTAATATTGTTACTGGCAACTTTTTTGTGTGTGTGACTGTCCAGTACAGGATAGGTAACAATTTCTCTTGATGGTATTGGGACATTTTGGCTAAGAGCACCTGTGGGGATGAAAGGAGAAGGGCAGATATGGCTGGACAAGAGCAAGTTTCTCCCTGCTTCTGGTCACAGCAGTCATTACTATTAAATGATTACTATTGAAACCCATAGCAGAAGAGGTTGCCTACAGTTAGCTGAGAACTAGCACAGGCTTAAGTAAAATTTGGGTACTTTGAAGAACAGTTAGTTAAATATTTCCTTTGACTTGAAATTTAGTGTAATTCAATTCATCTTAATCTAAATATTTCACAGATGTTTTCAGATGTTAGCTTTATATTTAATTAATAAACATTGTTTATTATATAAAAAATATTAATAAATATATAATTAACTAATTATATGTACTTAGTAGATGTGTGTATTTTGGCCTGAGTACTATTTGAAATGTTCTTCTATGCCTCCAAAAGTTTTCCTGTTTTATAGGCAGTATGGAGTTTGCACCTCTTAGCTAGATTATTGGGGAATAGAAATGGGTCTAATTTTGGTGCTTCCTCAGGCCTCCTGATTTATAAAAAACACCCCTGTCTGGAAGATCATTACCCTGAAATTAGAAACTCTTATTTTAAAGAAGGGCTTTTGATGTTTACTTTTTTGCTTCTTTCCTTTAGTTCAGTCTCCTCTTGTTTTATCGAGTATTTATTCCTGTGCTTCAGTCTGTAACAGCCCGAATTATTGGTAAGTATATACCTTGGTATTTGCAGTTTGCTGGGGATGGAGGCAGGAGATGTTTCTGGTCTTTCTTAGTTTATTGAACATTTCCAATGTACCAGGATCTTTAGTTTTTTGTTTTTTTTTTTTTGGTGGCTGGCCAGTACAGGGATCTGAACCCTTGACCTTGGTGTTATTAGGTTGCACCGATGTTAAAAACATCAGTTCTCGGGCCGGCCCGTGGCTCACTCGGTAGAGTGCGGAGCTGATAACACCAAGGCCACGGGTTCGGATCCTATATAGGGATGGTCGGTTTGCTCACTGGCTGAGCGTGGTGCTGACAACACCAGGCCAAGGGTTGAGATCCCCTTACCGGTCATCTTTTAAAAAAAAAAAAAAAAAAAAATCAGTTCTCTCAACAACCCTTTGAGATGGGTACTATTATTCTGTACATTTTATGGATGAGGAAATAAAAGTTAGTTACCAATATTAAACCGTAAGTAAGTGGCAGAGCTGAGATTTAAACCCAGGTGGTTTCCTGCCAATTGTATACTGTTAATCACTGTGACATATCAGTTGCCACCATGTAAGCAGGTGTGTTTCAAGATAAGCAGCGTATTTGTGGCTACTTTGAATTGGAGTTGTGGTCAGAATGTGGTGCGTATACTATGTATAAGACTCTTTGAGCTAGATATAGTGATGTGCTAGCAAGAAACGAAGACATAGCATAGAAAGAATAGTCATAAAATATGAGTTCCATATTTGGTCTTCTGGTTTTCCATTTCTCCAGTTAAACTAACAACTCTTTTCCCCTTTCTTAGGTGATCCATCACTACATGGAGATGTTTGGTCATGGCTGGAATTCTTCCTCACGTCAATTTTCAGTGCTCTTTGGGTGCTCCCCCTGTTTGTGCTTAGCAAAGTTGTGAATGCCATTTGGTTTCAGGTAGGTCCAGGGTAGAGTGAAGTCTGGGTCCTACAGCATGATGGGTTGACAGGTGACAGTTTTCAGCCTGTGAATTTATTGGTCATGTAGTGACCTTTTTCTCAGTCTTAATCTTCTTGGCCACGTAGGCAGTGTGTGATCTTTATGCTCTTGTAACATGGAATTATTATCTCAGGTCACCGAAGCATCTCATTGCCAGATGTCTGGGGGCTTTTCTTACCTGGCAGTTCTAGTGGCAGACCAGTGGCCTTAGCTTTGGGGATGGATATCAAAGCCATTTAATTCATGTTTTAATGTGCTTCTTTCTCCGTTACAGGATATAGCTGACCTGGCATTTGAGGTATCAGGGAGGAAGCCTCACCCTTTCCCTAGTGTCAGCAAAATAATTGCTGACATGCTCTTCAACCTTTTGCTGCAGGCTCTTTTCCTTATCCAGGTAAGACTGGCCTTCTGGCACATGGACATATTAAAAAAAGAAAAACATTTCACTAGAGGGAGCTTCACAAAGGCAGGGTATCCTTGTGGAAGATAATGATTTTTAAACCATTTTTTCATAGAAACAACTAGAGAACTTAAAAATCATAAAATTATTATTATTATTATTATTATTTTTTTTTTTAAAGATGACCAGTAAGGGGATCTTAACCCTTGACTTGGTGTTGTCAGCACCATGCTCACCCAGTGAGCTAACTGGCCATCCATCCCTATTTGGGATCTGAACCCATGGCCTTGCTCTTATCAGCACCACACTCTCCTGAGTGAGCACGGGCCGGCCCCATAAAATTATTTTTTAAAAAACCATGAATTTACCTTTTCTTCCCTGTCACTCTAGGTTTTCTCCACTCACCTGCTATTCAGAAACTTAGGAAGCAGCTAGGAGCCTGTCTCAGCAGCCAGTGATGATTGCAGAGTGGTGGGTGATAGCATTAGGTCTCTGAAGCTTTGGAATTAAGATTTGCCATATTTGTTCTTCAGGGGATGTTTGTGAGTCTCTTTCCCATCCATCTTGTTGGTCAACTGGTTAGTCTCCTGCATATGTCCCTTCTCTACTCTCTATACTGCTTCGAGTATCGTTGGTTCAATAAAGGTAAGTCCATCTAAGGAAACCCAGAATGTGGATTCCCAGTGTGGAAACGCTACTGCTAAGCAGACTTTTTAAACTGTTTGATACTTAGGCCCTTGGGAAACCATCTTTGGAAGGAATTAGTCTTACTGGCAAGAGGGAGCTTACATTCAGCTTAGTGGGTTGAACGCTTAATTTTGAGGATGGGGGATGTAGCAACAAAGCATTTTTTTCTTGGTGCTTAATATGCTGTATCTCCAGCTGGGCTATAGATGGCATAAATGAGCATGAGTTCTAAATTAGAGAAATTAAATTGACATCAATGCATTCAGATTCTTTTGGGGATCCTTTTAAGAGACCTTGGCATATTTATCTGGGTGTGGTTGAAAGAGGTTTACTGATTTCTGCAGGATGGCATCCTTTTAATTTTTATTTGATATCTTACTTTGTTCCAGATTAATTCTGAGAAAGGATGCTGGTGCTAAAATTCATAATTCTTTTAGCCTGTTTGCTAAAAAAAGTTTGCATAGCAGCTTTATATCAGATTTGCACAATTCTAATTTATATGCTGTAGCTGTGTTCAAAATGGTAGATCT
>NW_007735090.1:15392-15849 GCF_000696425.1 Galeopterus variegatus
TTATATCAGATTTGCACAATTCTAATTTATATGCTGTAGCTGTGTTCAAAATGGTAGATCTGTACCTAAAACTCAAGCCTCAAATAATTTATCTACCATAGTTTAGTCACTTGACTAAGAGGAAATATGTAGTCTAATTGTGTGCTTCCTCATTTTAGGAATCGAAATGCACCAGCGGTTGTCAAATATAGAAAGGAACTGGCCTTACTACTTTGGATTTGGTTTGCCTTTGGCTTTCCTCACAGCAATGCAGTCCTCATACATTATCAGGTAATTTGGCTAGAAGAATTTGGAGGAGACTAGTAACAATAAATTTCATGTAGCAAGCACATTTTATTTGCTTGGTTCTGTGCCAGGCATTTTGCATTCTTATCTGACCATTGGGAGACACATAGGATTTTTCTCCTTGACAGATAGAGTCCTAGACATTTGTCAGTTAGTATTAAAATCTAGTCTG
>NW_007735090.1:16704-18315 GCF_000696425.1 Galeopterus variegatus
GTAATTAGAAAAATCTCTTGTTTTTTCTGAAAGGTGTGCTGGGTGTATTAAGGTTTCTTCAAGCTATGATGTTTGCATTGGAGGCAGAGGAATTTTGGACTTCTCCAAAGTTATGGCTTTTATAGTGACTAATTTTTTAAGATGACTAATTGTTTTTCTTTCTTTTTTTTAAACAGTGGCTGCCTCTTCTCTATTCTCTTTCCTTTATTCATTATCAGCGCCAATGAAGCAAAGACCCCTGGCAAAGCATAGTAAGTATTAGCCAGTGATGAACAAAGTTTTTGCTGTTAATACCACAGTTATGTCAATGAGACTTTTTTTTTTAAATAACCTCTTACATTGCAGGAAAACTTTAAGATATAGTTTATCAGAACCACACTCTAACCAACTGAGCTAACTGGGCAGCCCGTAATATGCAGTTTAAAGAGAAAAAAACATTTCTGGGATATATTCCAAACTGTTTCCTGTGTATATTTCCGAAATTGATCCTACTATACATATTCTTAAAATTTAATAATTCACTGCCTATAAGGCACTTGTAAACATCTGTAGTTAAACTCATTTTTCTTAAGAGTGGCCAACTTTTTAAAAAAGTAGTGGGCTGTATGATCTGGCCAAATGAGTTTATTCATAATGATAGTAAAAATTTTTAAGCGAGTTTTTAGCAGTAATAACAATAGCACCCCAAAAATGTTATCACTTCCAAGAAAATCTCAGTAAATCAATCTTTTATCAATTTTGGTTAAGTCCATGAGGATACTTGTATTATAAATTTCAGGTATGTTTTGGGTTTTTGCATGTTCTTGCTATCCAGCAAGCTCACTGTGTATCTCAGGAGGGATAATTGACTTTTTCTTGAAACTGAACCACAGTGTATGATATCTTCAGACATAGCTGAGTTTCGTACCCCAAAATCAGCCATAGAAAAGTACTTCTCAAATCAGAATTAATTTAAAATATAACTTTATTTCCTCTACGAGCCAGTACTTAGGTGATTCCATTGCATTCAGGAGAGCAGCAGGACCCAGTGCATTCTTTAGTTGCCTGTTCAATCATGGGTCTAATATCTATACTTCCTTGATCATGTTTCAATCGTCTTGTCTTTCCCTGTGTCATTTTAAATTTAAAGTAGTCAATAGTTGTCACATAACTGAAATAAGAATATTGATAACTAGGGAGTTAACAAGTTGGTTTCTCCCCTTTTAGCCTTTTCCAGTTGCGCCTCTTCTCCTTGGTGGTCTTTTTAAGCAATAGACTCTTCCACAAGACAGTCTACCTGCAGTCTGCCCTGAGTAGCTCAGCTTCTGCAGAGAAGTTTCCTTCACCACATCCGTCTCCTGCCAAACTGAAGGCTGCTGCCGGCCACTGAATCACCTGCCATCCAGAGGGGATGGGAGGGATTGGAAGGAAGCTGTGGAGGCTCTTTTCCCTGTTCACCTCCTCTCATCAGGGAAAGCAGGACCCACTCTGCCAAGGGCTCTCTGCATATTCCCCTCTTTCTGAAGAATTGGAATTTTTGTCTCTGGTGCACATAAGGTAGAATCATCCTGACACCAGTATGTGGATTTTTAACACCACTGTGAGTCTGAAAGGACCACAGGTTTTTCTGCA
>NW_007735090.1:18729-23818 GCF_000696425.1 Galeopterus variegatus
TTTCTGCAGCTATTTTCTAGCATTTGCCAGCCCCTGTGCCTGAACTGATTTGAATAATTTGTTTTTTTCCTGTGCCATTTACCCTCCCACCTCTCCTTCCTGCTTTCCACTACTCTTGGATGAATGGATTTTGTATTTCTAGCTGTTGTATTGTGTGGATTTGATATTTTTGTTGTTTTTCTGTGAAGCACATACATTGGATGTGGGAGGTAAAGGAGTATCTCATTTGCTCCTGGTCACTCCCTTTATAGCCATCACTGTCTTGTTTTTTGTAACTCAGGTTAGGTTTTGGTCTCTCTTGCTCCACTGCAAAACAAAACAAAACAAAAAAAAGCAAAAACAAAAGTCTGAAGAGATGGGACAGGAGGAAAGACCTCACAGCCAGATCTGCTGGGTTTTGAGGACTCAGTGAATTTCTTTCTTCCCCTTGAAGGGGAAAAAGCTTTTTTCACTGGTACATTTAAAGTTCCCCGACTATGGGGAGGTACCAATTCTGGACAAGTGCCACCACAACATGAATGCTCAGAGAACCTGAACTTTCCATCCCTGGAGGATGGAAATTCACAGTTGGCTACTGCCGAGCCTGTCTGGTGTTTCAAAGGAATATTGGGTGCTGCAAATAGGAACTGAAGGGGTAAACTTATTAAACCTGTGATTAGTTGGTGTTTTCCTGTCATTTTAAGAGACTAAATATGTCAAAACACTTGTACAATTTTAAAATGTCACAATTAAACATAAGCTGGTTTCCCACAAAGTGTGTAATGGTTGAATTTACAAATCATGTAAATGTATTCATGGAACACAAGACTTAGTCTTGGATAATTGGTTATTTGTGTGTTTTTTGTTTTTTGGGGTTTTTTTTCTCAAAGACAATTAGCTTATGGTAATTTCATGAAGACATTTTCAGGAGAAATTAACGGTTTCTGGGCTAAAGAACTCAACCCCCAATATTACAACAACCAATTCAAAAGGTAAATTTATAAAGAAGTATAGAAGTTCCTGTTGGGCAAGTTAGCAAGGGACAATGCTAGAAAACTCAAGAATTTCATGAATGATACCAAATTGGTTATTTGTTTTAAAGTCTATATGTACATCTCTAGTGGGTTTTAGTGAAGGGAGAAAGATCTTTCTAGATTTCAGGGTACTGAACATTCCATTAGTCAAGGGAAGAGTTTAATATTTGAGCAAGACAAAATAGGAATTAAAAATTGTTGCTGGGAGTTGTAAACTAAGTTTGAAGTAATGCAGTTGATGAAAGGAGGGTGTTTAAATAGTGGGCATCTTGGAAGTGATTGCTATTTCCAACGTATGCACAAAAAATTGTAAAAGGCGAGTTTCAGGTAAGATTTACTTCCGGCATTCTCCTGTGATGTCTTTGGTCATTTGACAGTAGTATTGCAGCAGAAAATTACTCAGGTTGCTATGAAGTTTGATGAAGATTTCAGTGAGATTTACTTCCGGCATTCTCCTGTGATGTCTTTGGTCATTTGACAGTAGTATTGCAGCAGAGAATTACTCAGGTTGCTATGAAGTTTGATGAAGATTTCAGTATTTCATCTGCTTGTAACTGATTAGTGATTGCTTTATTTAAGCTTAGTTTAAATTAAATTAAGCTTAGTTATTTAAGCAGCCACATCGTTGCTGCCTGAAATTTGTATTAGTACCAACTAGTAGCATCTCAGTTTAGTTTAGAAGGATGAGGGAGGCCGAGTGGTGAAGATAAGTGATTTTATTCCCAGCACTGTTCTGGCTGTAGAAAACGCTTAAAGTTTAAGTGACTGGAAGCAAGGAATCGCCAAAGTTTTATTAGTGTTGTTGAGAGTCCAAACCTGTATAAAAGCTGGATTAAGCATATCTGCAATAATAGAAATTTGGTAAAGATCTCAAATGAGGTATATACACAAAAGCAGTGTGAACTTTTCTTGCCTTTTCATGAGGGAACAGACAGACATTGAGAATGGTAATTAGGAAATTGGGATCAGAGAGAGACTAGGCTGTTTTTGCCAAGTTCAGAATGGCAGTTTGAGGCAGACTAATAAATGGTAACAAGTAATAAGGGAGTTGATTAAAAATGAAAATTAGCTAAAGTTTTAATCATGCAACCTTTAAGATCTGAGGAATTGTTCACAAAAGCTCTTTTCAGGGACAGACATCATAGCTTAGACAGGTGTATGTTATTCAAAACACTACCCTTTTTATTCTCTTTTACGGCTGAGTTGTCCATTATATTAACTCTCGAGTTAGACTGCGATGCTTCAGATCTGAATACAAGTCTGCTAGAAACTTTCAAATGGACAGATTCACGCACTTACTTGTGTTAACTGCTCTGCATTTAATAAAGGCTAAGATAAAGTTTTAAGAGGAGTTGTGTCCGGGAACAAATCCAGAAGTGGGCATGTAATGGTCAGAGGTTTGTAAACCACCTTAAAAGGATAACATCTGTGGGGAAAAGGCAGCTATCGTTGTCTTCACTGTCTACTCATTTTCTATCCACTAATATCACTTTGTTCTCTGATTAAAACTAGTAAATTCACTCAGCTCCTATACTCGTGTTTACCTTCATCATGGATGTTGCTCTGGTAAAGGTTATTGGTTCATCAGTAGTGGAGTGGAATAGACAGTTTAGCAGTCATCTCATCTCATTAACATATTCCACCTATGTTATATGGTCCATGGATAGAAGTTAAAAAGGAAGCTGAGTTCAGATCCGCTTAGACCTTGTAACTTAAGACATTGGTAACAAGAGCCATACATAATGAAATATTTTGGATGGACGTAAAGTGAGCCCATAGAACCAGGAAAGGATCAAGTAGGGGGAACAGATGACTTAATCGTGTGACAAGTATTTGAGCACTTTCTCTGTCAGACACTGTGTGAGGCATTGGGGATTCAAGAGTGAACCAGAAAGGTGTGATTCCTGCACTCTTGGACCTAACAGTCCAAAGGGATGACAAGCAAATGAACAAGTAAAAAATTACGTGATCAAATAGCTACTGTTTTTCTGTAGGTCTCAAAGCTGGATAAAATACTGGAGTTCAGAGAAGTTTTGAGTAGGATGATAGATTAAGCCATATGTTGCTCAGCCTCTCATTCTTGTACTCATTTTCTGATTTCAGATTTAAATGTTTTGTAGTACTTTGAGACCTATGGAAAAAGTAGTGGCCATTTGAACATTTAGATAAGTAGTTCTTTTTTTTTTTTTTTAAAAGATGACCGGTAAGGGGATCTTAACCCTTGACTTGGTGTTGTCAGCACCACGCTCAGCCAGTGAGCTAACCGGCCATCCCTATATGGGATCCGAACCTGTGGCCTTGGTGTTATCAGCACCGCACTCTCCCGAGTGAGCCACAGGCCGGCCCTAGATAAGTAGTTCTTAACCAGGAGTCAGCATTAGAAAAATCTCAGCAGCTTTTCCAAAATACACATATCAGAACATGTGGCCCTGAAGGAAACTTAAGTAATTCTAGAAATAAAAGGTAACTTAAGAAATTCTAATAACCAGTTTTACAGAAACTTGAGAAGTTATTGCATCCACAAAGTAAGAACAGATTGTTGTGAAAAAAGAATAAAATAGAAAAGTTCTTGGAAATTTAAGCAGTTGTGGAAATTTTTAAAAATTGAAATGGCTTATAAAAGCAACACTCAGGAGGCTAAATTGGTGAACTTCAAGATACAATTGAAGAAATTTCTTAGAACATACAGTACAAAGATCAAGAAAAAGTTCAGAATTGTGNCTGGATTGATACGAAAATTGGAGTTTCAGATTGAAAGGCCCTGCCAAGTGTAAAGCAGGAAAAATGAAAACAAAACCCATAGATGGAATCTCTAAGGAAAAACAATTTATCAGAAAGAAAAACAGATTACCTATAAAGGACTTCTCAAGAACAACGTTGGATCATAGAAGATAATGTTTCAATGCCTTGAAAATGTACTTTTATGGATGTTTGTGTGCGTCTATGGCATGGGTGGGTCCCAATTTCGTTCCTAAAATTCTAAACAGCCAAACCATGCTATTTATCAAAGACAAAAAAAGATCTTTATTTTTTTTTGGCAGCTCACTGGTTACAAAGACATTTTCAAACACGCAAAGGCACTGTTTGCTTTCCATTCAGCTTTTCTGAAAAAGTGACATGAATAATCCATTAAAAATTAAAAATAAAGAAATAGAAACAGGAAGACATCTTAATGAAACAAAACACCCAACCAAATAATATAAAACAGTGGAACCCAGATAGGCAACAAGAGGAGAACTCAACAATACAGCTTTAGAAAGCTGGTTCTGGGGAGAACATTTTCAAGAAGAAAACATATTTTTATTCTGGTGTGCTACAGATGAGATGAAAGCATGTATTTTTTTCTTTTTTTAAATTTATTTTTAATTGATACATATTGATTGTACATACTTATGGGGTATGGAGTTATGTCTCAATACATGTATACAATATGTAACGATCAAATCAGGGTAATTTGCATACTCATCATCGCAAAAATTTATCATTTCTTTGTGATGAGAACATTTGAGCTCTCCAAACTATTTGAAAACATACAATAAATTATTAAGTACAGATGCGTAGCACTGCCTTAGACCACTAGAAATGTGTTTCTTTTGATCAGTGCTATAGAAGAAAAGTAAGTAGACACTTCGGAAAGACCAAAGCTCTACAAGAAAGTCATGACTCCTAAAAAGCATTAAGCAACTGACAGAATAGTAAAAAGCACTTTGTGAAACAAACAAGTCAAAACTTTTGGTTTGCTAAATCAGGCAAGGAGGATTAACTGATACATTGAATTCATGTATAAATTGAGTTTATTTATAATAATTACAATACTTTTTCTATGGTTTTGTTTTCCTGACTTTGATTTTACGTATAGATATGCCTTTCCCTATGGTTCGGTATCAGAGATTCATCCTAAAATAGGCCCAGATTTAAAATTTTGTTCTTTAATAGTATATTTTGACTTATGGAAAAGTTCAACTAATTTTATTACCTGGAAACCTAAACGTATTCTCTTTAAGAAACATGTTCAGGCCGGCCCGGTGGCGCACTCGGTAGAGTGTGGCGCTTGGGAGTGTGGCGGTGCTCCCGCC
>NW_007735090.1:27099-28404 GCF_000696425.1 Galeopterus variegatus
TTCACAAAACCAGGGGCTGAAGAAAAGAATTTACCGCAGTCACCAGAGCACAGGAAAAAAACAGCTTGGAGCGAATTATTAGACAAATCCTGTAAAAATGGCACAGTCTTGACCAAGAAGCATTTGAGTTTTCATTGAATATATGTAGAAAATTCTTCCCTTCTCTCTTTTTACCTTATATTAGGTAACAATTTCTACCTTAAAACACAAAAACAGAAGAACCTCAAAAACGGAGACGAAGGACTGCTTCCGCCTATTCCGTCACGTATTTCCGCTTCTGGTCACTTGACTGGGGTAAACTGGCCACACCTTCCCACCGCTACTCCTTCCGGGTCCGGAGACCGACACGTCACTTCTTGCCTCTCAACCAAACTGCTTGGAGAACGTTATTTCCGCGCCCTTTGCTCTCACGTTCGGGCCTATGACAGCTCGCAGGGAGCACACAGTCCCGCCTCTAGACTGCTAAGTGACAGCTATATTGATCAGTTAAGAAGCGGAAATACGTCTTGGTTAACGCCTCCGCGTTTGATAGACAGTGTCTCTCTCCTATCGCTATCAGGAAGTGTCCTATTGGCCTGAAGACAGCCATAGGGGAGCATCCAGGGAGGCGGACCCGGCCGCTGCCAGGGTTGGATGCGCCGCTGAACGGATGGTAGAGGGTGGCGAGCGGATTTCTGAGGAACGCCGGCCAGGTGAGAAAGCCGTAGGATATAACTTGAGAATTAGCGGCAGGTGCAGTCCAAGACGTTGGTGGAGCTAAACGAAGTGCAGGAGGCAGAGATCTAAAAGGGGGTAGGGAGCAGAGCTTAGGGTCTTGCAGAGGAGAGGGCGTGGGCTGTGGTGTGGGGACATCCTGAAATGGAAGGATGTGAAGCTCTGGTAAGAGAGGGTAAGGTGGGTCGTGGGGATGGAGTGTGCGCTAACGCCAGGTGGGCGTAGGAAAGACTGGATCCTGGGACTAGTTTTGGAGGGGAGGGCGCATAGGATGCTGAGGTTATGGGGGGCCCTGCGGTGGGTGATGTCAGAGGTGGTCTGTTCTGTGAGGATGGCAGAGAGGGAGGTGGGACCTGCAGGAGACAGCTAAAGGGAGGAGGGGGAGGGGAGTAAAGGAGTGCGAGTATGCAAATATGTGTTGAGGAAAACGGGGCTGGGGAAGTTGCAGTCTTGTAAACTAGAGCTAGGGTGGGACAGGATGCCACACCAGGCAGGGCACAGTTGAGGGGGAGAGCAGATGCTAAGTGTTTTAAGAAAAGCGTCTCTGCCCTTTTATTTACCTTGGCGGTGTGCGAAAATGGCCGGAGAGAG
>NW_007735090.1:30032-31058 GCF_000696425.1 Galeopterus variegatus
CAGCAGTGTCAGTTATAGAGATGCCTTGGGACAGACAATTGGAAATGGATATAGATCTGAGTGATAGTTACAGCGTGATATGTGGGATTGAAAGTACAGTGATCTGTGCATTTTTATCTCCCCCTATTGTTGAGTGCATGATTGTACCTGCATTAGTGATCAGTCATGCTCTTTATTGGACCCTACAGCCCCATTGGGATTTGGAACAAAACAGAAAGAAGCTTGTAGCTAGTCAGTTGAAGCTTAAATTTAGGGCTGGAAGTTGTGCTGATTCAATCATGACTTCTATTTTTCCTCTTTCTACTTTCACTTCTGTACTCAAATGTTCATTCCCTGTTTTTTGGTTTTGGGGTTTGTTTGTTTTTTTAATACATTTCTACCTTTTTCTGAATGTTCTATTTCTCCCTTTTTCTGAATGTTCTATTTCTCCACTTCATTAGTTTTTTCTCTATTTTCAATCTTTCCTATTTATTTTTGCATCTCTTCCCTCTACTCCTTTTTTTCTATTCCTGTGTTTCCTCTTTACTCCTATTGTACATACTGTTGCCAGTCGGGTTTATGTACTTGTTGGCCGTGAGGGAGTGGGAAGCAGAATTATGGGTGGTATATTATCATCACTCCTTTTTAGTCATGACACGTAGACCTGACTGGTGCTTACTTCCTGGCCAGTAGATTATAGTTCAGGCAAAGCTTGGGTATTAGTATTAGCCCTGATCCTCTCTGATGTTTTCACTAGCTCATGTCCTTTATGGTTCTCTTCCACCATAAAATATAAAAGTTAATTAAGTAAATTTTGAAGGTGTTCAATATCCTATGGTCTTGACTTTCTATTTTAGCTATTTGAGTGTCGTCTGTTGCCACCCATCAATGTCAAGATGACTAAGCTTGGATTTTTGAGGTTGTCCTATGAGAAGCAGGACACACTTCTGAAACTTCTCATTCTGTCAATGGCTGCTGTATTATGTGAGTGTGCACGTGGACCTCTCTTTCTTTGGGGATGGAAAGGAGAAAGTCTTGAAAAAAAAA
>NW_007735090.1:32281-33934 GCF_000696425.1 Galeopterus variegatus
TGAGGGTTGCGATCCGTTGCCGGACATGGAAAAAGACAAAAGACCAAAAAAAAAAAAAGAAAGTCTCTTTAGAACTTATTCTGTTTTTCAGATTTCTGACTATTCATAAGGTAGTCTTGCTTGCCATACCTCTTAGTTTGATCCAAGGTTAAGGTTAGTTGTGTTCATGTGTGTGGGGGGGATGGGGAGTCAACATATATGAAAGATGACCATGTAAGCTGAGTTGGGTTTTAGTAGGTGACTAATATTATAGGCTTTGTAGTTATCACAAATAATAAGTAGTTAAGTGTGTCCCACTGAAGTGGAAAATATAGATGCTATCTTTTGTTTCCTCTATGTGGGAAGAGATGGATAAAGACTATATTTTCTGTGACCTCTGTGTTGGGTAATAACTGTTTGATGTGTAATACTCCTAGGAGTATATCCGCTGTTGTTCTTTTATGGCATATTACCATTTTAATATTAATTCTCTGGATTTTGCAGCTTTCTCCACTCGTCTCTTTGCTGTCCTGAGATTTGAAAGTGTTATCCACGAGTTTGATCCGTGAGTACCTTTGCTTAGTCTGGTATTATTTCCTTTGGGAGGCATGCAGGTTCATGGGTTTCAAATTCAAATTCCAGTCAGTTCTCAGTGATGGTGATGCACTTTCAGTATATTTAAGAGAAAAAACCTTCAAGTTTGTCAAAGGAGGTAATTATTTCCTTTTGAAACATTGCTGTTAGAATTGACCAAGTGAATCTCTCAAACTCAGAAATCATAAGAGGCATTGCTGGTATGCCTGCCTATTACTTAAAATCTGGCTAGGCAAAGAGAAGTCTGGCTTCTCTATTTTGTCACGAGTTAGTGATGCAGAAGGAGGAAACAGGCATGTGTATTCAAGGCTCAAAAGAGAATTACAAATCATGAATTTGAGATCCTTGACTTTTTTTCTGTGTTTAACAATTTATATGACAGAAATTTGGCTTATTAGGTAAATTTAAAGCTATGAGTTTGATTAGGGATTTTGTTAATTAGATAAAAAAGATATAGGTGAAAGCCATCAATAGTATCAATAACTAATATTTACTAAGCATTCATTTTGTTCCAAGCACTGTTTTATGGATTATCTCTAAATCCTTAAAACAACCCTATGAGATGATAGGTAGGTACTGTTATCCCCTTTTTGCAAATGAGGAGACTCAGGCTGGGAGTAGTTATTCAAGGTTACAGATATAGTAAGTGGAGGAGATAAGATTTGAATGTAGGCTTGTCTGACTCCAGAGACTGGAATCACTATGTCATATTGCCTAAACTTCAGGATTATAAAAAATTTGGAGAGTCAGAATCATAGATTCTTGAAGTATGATTGATATCTTAAAGATAGCATATTCAGCTTGTGGAGCATTGCTTCAACAGTTTAATGCTCATATCTATTTGCAGATTTATCATTTTGTTTTGTGTAGATATTTAAAAGCATTTTGGAAGCATTACAAATATTCTCTTTCGGGTCTCTTGAATCAATTTATATTTTTTCTCATGAATGAGGAAACTTAATATCCTCTTGTTTCTTGATCTCAATCTGTTGGGACTTCATTCTTAGATCCTCTAGGTGAACAAACATACACATGTGTGTGTGTGTGTATTTTTTTTTTTTTTTTTTTTGGGGGCTGTCC
>NW_007735090.1:35090-35749 GCF_000696425.1 Galeopterus variegatus
CCGGGGCCTTGGTGTTATCAGCACCACACTCTCCCGAGTGAGCCACGGGCCGGCCCAATGCCAACATTTTTAAAGATGCTCATCTTTGAAGTTATCCATGTGTCCTTATCTGTGGTATAGAATTTTTTTTTGTATGTTCCTGTCACTTGAAATGAGCCAAAATCTATTGGTGCCCACATCTTGGTGGTCTTGTCTTCCTTGTGTTTGAATTGTCTGACTGGTCCTAATGCCTACCACATGCTTGAGTGCTTTGTTGTAATGTTAGGCTCCAGTTTCATTTCCTTATGGAGAAGCAATGCTTTAGTTGAAACAAGCATGGAGTTAGAAATGAGGCGACTTACAGTAGTGTAAAATGATTTTCATGGCATAATTTTTGGTACCAAACTGACTTTTATTTGAGTAGTGATAAGTTCCTCAATGGTATACCCTGAAGAGCAAAATTCATTGCAAATTAGTGCAAGTATTTGAGTATGAAAAGGAGGAGACACAGATCTTCTCTTTCTTTCTTTAGGTACTTTAATTATCGGACTACACGGTTCCTGGCAGAGGAGGGGTTTTATAAATTCCATAACTGGTTTGATGACCGGGCCTGGTACCCCTTGGGACGAATCATTGGAGGAACAATATACCCAGGTGAGAGGGAACATGATTTTTTTTTT
>NW_007735090.1:36773-43908 GCF_000696425.1 Galeopterus variegatus
AGTTCTTTGTCTTACCAGGACAACCTAATGGAGTTTCTTCTTCCTGTTACAGGCTTAATGATCACCTCAGCTGCAATCTACCATGTACTCCATTTTTTCCACATCACCATCGACATTCGGAATGTCTGTGTGTTCCTGGCCCCTCTCTTCTCCTCCTTCACCACCATCGTCACGTATCACCTTACTAAAGAGCTCAAGGTGAAGGATATGGGGTGACAGGAGGCTTGGGAATGAATGTTGTTGAATCTCTTTAGTAGGTGCTGGAGGGTGGGGGGACTTGAGAGCCTTAGAAGGGCAGGGAGCCAGAGACTAAAGACAGCTTTTGCTGGACTGAATTAAGTGGGCTTACTCCAACCCTTCCCTAGAATATGCAGTTTCTTATCATTAGCAACTGTTTGTCCGTATAAGAGAACATTTGAAAGTCAAATGTAAATTGTTACATAAAGAAAAAAGACATTTAAAATGCAAAATGTGCGGTTTAGATTTTGAAGTCCTCACAATGTAAGGGAGAGGGAAAAAAACTGCATGAAATTTTCCAAAGTGGTTAGTTCTTCCTACCAGAAATAAACACTTAGCAATTATTTGTTGATTCTTTTTTTTAAACATTTATTTTAAAATTCTTAAGCCATTTGGCTTCTGAAGTAGGCTCCATAATGCTGACTCCTTTTTTCCAGGTTTCAGCATTGCTAACCCTGGCTCCCTGGATACTGTTCTTAGTTTATGGCTGTAGTGTCAGGGAAATACGTGAAAGATGATAAAGTAGTAGGAGGGTTTGGGAAGCCTGAGGTTAGTTTGGAAAACCTTTTGTTCTTCTCCTTGCTGCCCTTGTCCCAAATTGAACTCTTATCAAGAGACAAGTCCTTACTCTTCGGAGTATGGGTTGTATTTTGTTGCTCTTTTCTCTTGAGCTCAAAGGTTGCCTGGTGATATCCCAACTTTACTACCTAAGCTTCTGGCATCTTCAGTCCAGGTAGATAACACCTACCCTTGTCAGCTTTTTAACTTAAATAATAATAATTTTCTTCCATTGATTGTCCTTGCTTGGCTTTTAGAGGTGTGACTAATATTCCTGTGATGTGTAGGTGTTGTTAGGGGTAGGGACTGATAAGCCTGGGGAGACTGGTAGCCCAAGAGCTCATTCTGGGGCAGTGTCTGATGTTTGACAACTCACATGATTCGTTTGTCCTCAGCATATGTGTATCAGTTTCAGACTTGGTGTCATCATGGGGAATTGGTTGTAAAATTTTTAGCTTTTTTGTGCTGGGAGCATTTCTAGAATTTCTAACATCTCACATCTACCTTGGAAGCTGTTGGACTGTTTTCTGGGCCCATTGTAAACAGAATGGACTAGTGGACCCTCTATTCTGTCTCATAGGTGTATTGGTGTTAACTTATTATTACCTCTCTTTTCTTACAGGATGCAGGGGCTGGGCTTCTTGCTGCTGCAATGATTGCTGTAGTTCCTGGGTATATCTCTCGATCTGTGGCTGGTTCCTATGATAATGAAGGTGAGACATTTGAAATGCTGAAGGGGATCTGTTCACCTCATCATCCAACAGGTCTTCACAAAGTACAGTAGAATCTGGGTTCAGATCTGTTGCTTAGCAATAATAAAAATGGTATTTGGGTGAGAAGATGAGAAATGGGCAAGAAGGAATCTCAGACAAGTTCATATTCTCTTCTCGTCATCCCCTCTAGAAAGGTAGCTGCAAACTTTTCTTAACAAGCCTTTGGTTCATCTCCAGACTCATAAAAATAGAGTTAACTNCTGCAAACTTTTCTTAACAAGCCTTTGGTTCATCTCCAGACTCATAAAAATAGAGTTAACTGTTGTTTTAACGTTATAATTATTTGCTTTATTTTCCTAGATAAGAGGAGTGGATGTCCTTAAAACTGTGATGACTTGGGCCGGCCCGTGGCTCACTCGGGAGAGTGCGGTGCTGATAACACCAAGGCCCCGGGTTCGGATCCCATATAGGGATGGCCGGTTCGCTCACTGGCTGAGCGTGGTGTTTTAACGTTATAATTATTTGCTTTATTTTCCTAGATAAGAGGAGTGGATGTCCTTAAAACTGTGATGACTTTTACTGACTTATTTTCAATTCAACATATATTTATTGAATTTTATTGGGAAAACATAGTGTTAAGTAAAAAACTGTGATGACTTTTATTGACTTATTTTCAATTCAACATATATTTATTGAATTTTATTGGGAAAACATAGTGTTAAGTATTATAAAGATAGATAGGAATAAGATTACTTTGGCTCATAATTAAGAAATTAAAGAGATAGATAATAAGTAAGATTATGTCGGCCCATTATCTATTAAGGAAGATAAAAATAGACCTGTAAAAATAACTCCAATTACAGGCAGATAGTACTATGTGCCATGATAGAAATATGTGAACAGAGTACTTTGGGAATGTAGTGCAAGGAGAGATTAATTGAGATTTGGGGATCAAGGAAGGCTTTCTGGGAGTGGCTGAGGTTGAAGTGGGCTGTGAAGTTGGAACTTCATTAGACAGATATTAAGGAGAGAGGTAATCAGTACATCTGGATCAGCTCATGTTAAGGTATAGAGGCTGAATAGTGTGTTATGGTATTGGATATCTTTAGGACTAATACTAACAGGGAATTTAGTGCCTGTAAAGAACAATAATAATAATGGCCAACATTTACTCAGTGTTTTTACTAAATGCTAGGTACTGTTCCATGTACCTTAAATATATTAATTATATTTGTCTTCACAACAGTTTTATGAAGTAGGTAATATTACAGACTACTTTTTACAGGAAACTGACAATGGGGAATAAAATAATTTTCCTAAAATTACACTATTACTAGGTAGTAGATCTGAGATATGAATTCAGGCAGTCTGTGCCAGAACAGTATTCTTAAATCACTATGCTAGCTTGATTTCTTGTTGAATTTTTGGTGTGTCCTTTCTGCAGGGATTGCCATCTTTTGCATGTTACTCACCTACTACATGTGGATCAAGGCAGTAAAGACTGGTTCCATCTATTGGGCAGCCAAGTGTGCCCTTGCTTATTTCTACATGGTAACTTTTCTACAAGTTTTTAATTTTTAAAGTTTTTCAGATACTGTATTTCCTATGGGTACATATTGGTTGACCAACTTTCTTTTCTGGTATGTTCCCCTTAAATTTTCCCTTTCCAATATATTTTTTCTGTTTAATCTTAGATATATACTTTGACTTCCTCACTTAACTGCTTCTACTTGCCGACATATCCCTAAATATCCCTAAATTCTCTTTGTGACCTTAGGGTAGATTGCATCTAGATTAACCCTGAGGCTTAGGTATCTCTTGTTATGTGATTATGATGTCAGCAGCCACAATAGACCCAGGAGATTGAGTTACAGTAAAGAGTTTGCATTTTCTTTTCCTACTCAAAAAAACCAGTTATTTAGGGCCGGCCCGTGGCTCACTCGGTAGAGTGCGGTGCTGGTAACACCAAGGCCGCGGGNCAAGTTCATATTCTCTTCTCGTCATCCCCTCTAGAAAGGTAGCTGCAAACTTTTCTTAACAAGCCTTTGGTTCATCTCCAGACTCATAAAAATAGAGTTAACTTGTTTTAACGTTATAATTATTTGCTTTATTTTCCTAGATAAGAGGAGTGGATGTCCTTAAAACTGTGATGACTTTTACTGACTTATTTTCAATTCAACATATATTTATTGAATTTTATTGGGAAAACATAGTGTTAAGTATTATAAAGATAGATAGGAATAAGATTACTTTGGCTCATAATTAAGAAATTAAAGAGATAGATAATAAGTAAGATTATGTCGGCCCATTATCTATTAAGGAAGATAAAAATAGACCTGTAAAAATAACTCCAATTACAGGCAGATAGTACTATGTGCCATGATAGAAATATGTGAACAGAGTACTTTGGGAATGTAGTGCAAGGAGAGATTAATTGAGATTTGGGGATCAAGGAAGGCTTTCTGGGAGTGGCTGAGGTTGAAGTGGGCTGTGAAGTTGGAACTTCATTAGACAGATATTAAGGAGAGAGGTAATCAGTACATCTGGATCAGCTCATGTTAAGGTATAGAGGCTGAATAGTGTGTTATGGTATTGGATATCTTTAGGACTAATACTAACAGGGAATTTAGTGCCTGTAAAGAACAATAATAATAATGGCCAACATTTACTCAGTGTTTTTACTAAATGCTAGGTACTGTTCCATGTACCTTAAATATATTAATTATATTTGTCTTCACAACAGTTTTATGAAGTAGGTAATATTACAGACTACTTTTTACAGGAAACTGACAATGGGGAATAAAATAATTTTCCTAAAATTACACTATTACTAGGTAGTAGATCTGAGATATGAATTCAGGCAGTCTGTGCCAGAACAGTATTCTTAAATCACTATGCTAGCTTGATTTCTTGTTGAATTTTTGGTGTGTCCTTTCTGCAGGGATTGCCATCTTTTGCATGTTACTCACCTACTACATGTGGATCAAGGCAGTAAAGACTGGTTCCATCTATTGGGCAGCCAAGTGTGCCCTTGCTTATTTCTACATGGTAACTTTTCTACAAGTTTTTAATTTTTAAAGTTTTTCAGATACTGTATTTCCTATGGGTACATATTGGTTGACCAACTTTCTTTTCTGGTATGTTCCCCTTAAATTTTCCCTTTCCAATATATTTTTTCTGTTTAATCTTAGATATATACTTTGACTTCCTCACTTAACTGCTTCTACTTGCCGACATATCCCTAAATATCCCTAAATTCTCTTTGTGACCTTAGGGTAGATTGCATCTAGATTAACCCTGAGGCTTAGGTATCTCTTGTTATGTGATTATGATGTCAGCAGCCACAATAGACCCAGGAGATTGAGTTACAGTAAAGAGTTTGCGTTTTCTTTTCCTACTCAAAAAAACCAGTTATTTAGGGCCGGCCCGTGGCTCACTCGGTAGAGTGCGGTGCTGGTAACACCAAGGCCGCGGGTTCGGATCCTATATAGGGATGGCCGGTTTGCTCACTGGCTGAGCGTGGTGCTGACAACACCAAGCCAAGGGTTGAGATCCCCTTACCGGTCATCTTTTAAAAAAAAAAAAAAACCAGTTATTTAAACTCTTTAAACCACTTGGCAAAATTTATAGTTTTTTTAAAGAACTGTTCCTTAAAAAGGTCACAGGTGATATCCTAAGATATAGTGATAGTGATCTGAGGAAGAGTGCTCAGAGGACCTGTTGTTTTTTACCCTGTCATAGGTCTCTTCATGGGGAGGTTATGTGTTCCTGATCAACTTGATCCCTCTCCATGTCCTGGTGCTGATGCTCACAGGCCGTTTCTCCCATCGGATCTATGTGGCCTACTGTACAGTTTACTGCCTGGGCACCATTCTTTCCATGCAGATCTCCTTTGTGGGTTTCCAGGTGAGCCCTAGATTGAGTGGGGATTTCAGCTTCATCTACTTCATTACTTTCTAAGTAGCTTCAACTAGATTGATTTATCTCGGATTTTGTTAAGGAGAGTAAAACTTATTCACAGCTTTGATCTTGGAGTGCTTGTGTCCAACTGAAGCAACAGAATCATTGGTCTTTAAAGTCTGCCTCTAGGAGTGTATTAATATTTGCTCCATGAAGTTTGCATTTAATGGCCCTCACTTTGGCTTAGGTTTGTAGGAGGGGGAGAGATATTTTGGTTGTGCTGAGTTGATGTGAATGATCAAAGTTATAACTTCCAGTTCTCTTTAATGCTAATGACCCCATTTAATAGCAGTGAATCTTGATCTTAATGGGGCCTAAATGTAAGTCCTTCAGGAAACAAAGCACAAACCTTTTAACCACATTACATCACGGGGTTAACAGATATCTCTAATCAGAGAATAATGTGGTATGTTTGACTTCTTGTGCAAAATTCTCATGAAAGTAGAACGCTTATTCAAAGTCAGCAAATATTTCTTTACTGATCACCTACTATATGCAGTTTGTAATCACTGGAAAATATAAAATGTAAAAATATGGTCCTTGTCCTTAAGCAAGTTACAGTCTTGGTGGGAAAGAAATACATTCAGCTGTCTGTAGCCTATAGTACAGTGGTTCTGGAAATGCAATTCCTGGATCAGCAGCATCAGCAGCATCTTGGAACTTGTTAGAAGTACAAATTCTGAAACCCCGTCACAAACTTACTGAATCAGAAACTCTGAGGGTGGATCTCAGCAATCTGTTTTCATACCCCCACCCCCTCAGTGATTTTGCTGCCCACTAGAGTTTGAGAAGCACTGGCCTAAGGAAAAGAATGATTAAGTGCTAGAAGAGCTCAAAAGTTCCATGGAACATAGAGGGAGTGATTGATTTCGGTTTGGCAGATTAGGAGATGATATTTGCACTAGGCCTTGAATGATGTGGATTTCAGTGGATGGAAATTTGGGGGAAATTGCTGTCCAGGCTAAGGAAATAGCTGAGTAAAGGCCAGAGATGTGATAATGCTAATATGCTTTGGAGGATACCATGTATTCTTTGAAACATATGGCAGGTGAATTAAACCTTCCTGTAAATTGGCCTTGATTCTTTTGGGGGCCTCAGAACGTGTGCTCTGAACTAGACCTGCATTAACAGGTCTGCGCTGGACTAATTCATGTTTTTTTCTAATGTTGTTACCATACATATGCTTTCGCCTATAGCCTGTCCTTTCATCAGAGCACATGGCAGCTTTTGGGGTCTTTGGTCTATGCCAGATCCATGCCTTTGTGGATTACCTACGCAGCAAGTTAAATCCACAGCAATTTGAAGTTCTTTTCCGGAGTGTCATCTCCCTAGTAGGTTTTGTCCTTCTCACCGTGGGAGCTCTCCTCATGCTGACAGGTAGGGAAGGTTCATGGCTTTTAGTATTAAATGCAAATGGGTATAGACATAACGTAAACTCCAAAATGATGGTATTTCCTACCCACAGAAAATTCTGTTTTCATCCTGTTTCTCTTTTCATTTCAAGCATAAGTTCTACATTACATTCAATATATTTACATTCAACCCAGTTGACAGCCTAGTGTTTGGATGGATTTAGCATAGTAGAAATGTCTTGTTAGAACAGCTCTTGGGGCTGGCCCAGTGGCGCACTGCTACAGTGCGCCGCTTGGGAGCGCAGTGGCGCTCCC
>NW_007735090.1:44544-45564 GCF_000696425.1 Galeopterus variegatus
ACACTGAGGGTTGCGATCCATTGCCAGTCACGAAAAAAGACAAAAAGGAAAAAAAAAAAAGGAGTGTAATTTACCTTGCTAATCTTTCTTTTTTTTTTTCTTTTCTATTGGTTGGGTGGGAGTAATCCTTATATTGTTTCCTATACCCTACAACATGGCACTCATCTAATCCTATGGGAACTAATCATGGCTGTTTAGTTTGGTTGGCATGTCATTTTCCTTCTTCCATTTTCTTCTACTTCTCAGAGGCTAATTTGGTTTTGTCCAAGTCTCTGTGTATTGACTAATTCAGAGCAGGGCTGGAGGACCTAGTTGGCTTAGTCTCTAGAGTTGGCCTTGGTTTGACCAGATTTGGCCTAAAACCCAACCAAGAAGCATTTCTGCATCTATTCTTTTCTCTGAATTTACGTACAGCATAACTTTATTCTGTTGGCTATGCTGACAAACATACTCTCAAGTTTTAAAAAAAGGAAGGAGTGAAACTCTCTCAGCATTGGTGGCATTTAAGCAAAAACTTAGTCCTTCTCTGTCTCTGAGAATCTTATTAAAATTGGAAGTTGTAATTAGTTAGGATCAGATGTTAATTTGTTTCAGGAGTGTTTGTGAAGTATTTATTGCCTCTTTGCTGCCAGGAAAAATATCTCCCTGGACGGGGCGTTTCTACTCACTGCTGGATCCTTCTTATGCTAAGAACAACATCCCCATCATTGCTTCTGTGTCCGAGCATCAGCCCACAACCTGGTCTTCATACTATTTTGACCTGCAGCTCCTCGTCTTCATGTTTCCAGGTCTGTCTGCCTTGTGTTCTCAAGTGGCCTTCTTTGTAAAGAATCACCATTTGATTCCAAATATGTCAACTATCCTCATCCATGATTTTGTTGTTTTTGTTTGCTTTTTTACCATGTATAGTGTAGAGGATGGCTAAGCACATTTTTCTGATATTTGAAGCAGAGTAGAAGTCAGAAGTTGAACAGTTGCAGATAATGGCAAGTTCAGAGCCTCATGGTTTTCTGTTCATTT
>NW_007735090.1:46717-51428 GCF_000696425.1 Galeopterus variegatus
GCCGCTTGGGAAGCGCGGCGGCACTCCTGCCCGAGGGTTCGGATCCCACATACAGACCGGCCGCTCACTGGCTGAGCGAGGCGCGGAAGCGACACCGAGGGTTGCGATCCCGTTGCCGGTCCCCGGTCCGGTGCGGGGGCAACACTGAAGGTTGCGATCCGTTGCCGGACACGGAAAAAGACAAAAAAAAAAAAGAGAAAAAGGTAAAAATTGCATGAGTTTTCACCACCCATCTCTAGCCACTGTTAACATTTTGATGTATATTCATCTGTTTACTGAATAAGAATGAGCTCATATAGTTTTTTTCCTGATTTTTTCCACTTCCTGATGAATCATGATAATTTCTCTATTATTTAGTATTGTTTTATAGAGATAAGGTATATCATTTGTTAGTTTTTTTTAAATACAGAGATGTGTAAAGATGTGTAAGAAGGCAAATGGTTCATAGTCTTATGCAGCAATATATATTCCATCTTATTAATATACTATAATTAACTAGCTTCTTATTGTTGGACATTTAGGTTGTTTCTAATTTTTTGCTATTTTAGAGAGTGCTGTAGTAAACATCTTTGCATGTTTCTATGATTGTTTTTTAGGATAAATTCCTGGAAGTGGAATTGCTGAGTTAAATGTGTGGAATCATCCAGTCATATAATGAAGATACTTTCCCTTGTAGGTTTCTACCTACAGGGCTCAGCTTCTTACTTCTCCTCCTTCCCTCTTTTATAGTTGGCCTCTACTACTGCTTTAGCAACCTATCTGATGCCCGGATTTTTATCATCATGTATGGTGTGACCAGCATGTACTTTTCAGCTGTAATGGTGAGAAATGCCCTTAGTCCTAACAAACTTTTCCACCCCTAACTCTGAGCTGCTTTTTTTCCCCCCCTGTGTATTAGTCCATTTTGTGTTGCTATAACAGAATACCTGAGATGGGGTAATTTATAAAGAACAGAGGTCTATTTGGCTTATGATTCTGGGAAGCTGCATCTGGCATGGCCTTCAGGCTGCTTCTACTCATCGCAGAAAGCAGCAGGCAGCCGGTCGGGTAGAAGCAGATCACATGGCGAGAGGAGGCAAGAGAGAGAGGGAGTAGGTCCCAGGGTCTTTTAAACAACCAGGTCCAGTTGGAACTAATACAGTGAGAACTCACTCACTACCTGCCCCCCAGGGAGAGTGTGAATCCATTCATGAGAGATCCACCCCGATGACCCAAACAGCTCCCAACACTGCCACATTGGGGATCAGATTTCCACATGAGTTATGGGGGGACAACACATCCAAACTCTATCACCCTGCCTGGCAGGATGCTTCCCTCTGAGGATTTGAGGGGCTGAGTTGTAAAGTTGCTTGCTGTGATTGATCCTTCCCAGGAATGTATGAGATACTCATACATTCTGGTTGTGGTATCCAACTTTCTTGGATGCATAACCTTGTGTTAGAGAGGTACTTTTACATTTTGTTGGAGAATGTGACTCTGAGTGTCTTAAAAAGGGAGATTTTATTTTTCTTGAAGGCCTGGGAGGATTACCTAGTGCTAGTTTCTTTAAAGAGAGGAGAGATTTCATATGTTATAGTAAGACAGCGTTTCTCACACTTTTTTTTTATCCCGAACAGTGGTTAAGAAATGTATCTTATGTCATATCATTACATCATTACTCTGGACACACATACATATATACACATATATAATTAAACAAAGTTTAAGAAATATATACTTCTACTACTGAACCTGTATCAAGTGTTTTTTCTTCAACTTTCATTGCAAGGTCATGTTTGAAGAAAAGCTCTGAATTGGTGTCATGATCTACTAATAGGTTGAAATCTGCAGTTTGTGAAACATTAGTGAGACTGATCATGCTTCCTGTCTCTTTTAGGTGCGTCTAATGCTAGTGTTGGCACCCGTTATGTGCATTCTTTCCGGCATTGGCGTCTCCCAGGTGTTGTCTACATATATGAAGAATCTGGACATAAGTCGTCCAGACAAGAAGAGCAAGAAGCAACAGGATTCTACCTACCCTATTAAGAATGAAGTGAGAATTAAGTAATGCTAACAACAGGCTTGGAAAACTGTGTGTATGTATGTGTGCGTGCACATGTGTGTGTGAGTGCTGGAGTAAAGTAGGGCACTGTCATAGTCGTCAGAATTAACTCATGTAGCCCGTGACTTATTCTGATCCATCTCATATGTTAGTGACTGTGTGTAAGAAGCTGTCCTGTGCTGTGTAAACTTAGTTAGGTTTACTATGCAATTCTTCTTCCTTGTTTAGGTGGCAAGTGGGATGATATTGGTCATGGCTTTCTTTCTCATCACCTACACCTTTCATTCAACCTGGGTGACCAGTGAGGCCTACTCTTCTCCCTCCATCGTGCTGTCTGCCCGGGGTGGGGATGGCAGTAGGATCATTTTTGATGACTTTCGAGAAGCATATTATTGGCTTCGTCACAATACTCCAGAGGTGAGGATTTGGGAGGAGCGAGATTGTGGGGTAGGAGTGAAGGGGGAGACACTTGGTCTTAAAGTGGATCATTTAGCTTTTAGATAGGTAGAAAGCTTAGAGAAATTGGAACTTTAGAAACTCTGGTCTTGAATGAGCCTTAGGGGTTAACTTCCATTCAATTCAGGGATTTCTTCTATGGTGACCCTTACCTTACTAGTAATTATCCAGACTTTGCTTGGACACATGTATTGACATCATAATGATTTTAACATGAGGTGGACCATCGCAATTATAAAAGAAGAAAAAATACATATAAATAGTACCTATTCATTGTAGAAAAAAATCAAAATAAAAACACAAAATATATAAATCTTCTATGATTGCCTAATGATAACCACTCAACAGTTTAGTTTATACCTTGTGAGGATCTGAAGTGATTTCCTTTGTGATAGCTGTTGCGAACAGCATTTCTGAGTCAGATTCTTTAGGAATCGAAACTTTAAGAATCTGTTAATCTTTGCCTGTCATGTCCCATGATTTGTGTTTCCCCCCATTTTTATAACTGATTTTTGTGACATTGTTAAAGGGTCATTTATTTAATAAAGTTATCTAATGACACTAGGCTATTTATTTGGCTATATTGCACAGTCCCTCATACCACCCACCCCATTATGCTTGTTATGTATAAAGTGATCTGGGATGAAAGTATTGGGAATGTTGGGTTTTATATAACTTGTGCTGAGATTTTATGATCGTATATAAATGGAGGACAAAATGCCAAGATTTATTTCCTGGTTAGGCATGCATTACTTTGTGAAGAAATTGATTGATTAGCCAGGTCTCACTTCTTATCAGACCAAAGATGCCCTTTCATTTCTTCTCTTGCATTTGATTTTTAGAGGCAGTAAGAAGACTGTTATTTCATTTCCCATTCTTTCAGGATGCAAAAGTCATGTCATGGTGGGATTATGGTTACCAGATTACAGCTATGGCGAATCGGACAATTTTAGTGGACAATAACACATGGAATAATACCCATATTTCTCGAGTAGGGCAGGTAAGGTGAAGGGGTCCTTTAAGTGTTTGGCACACAGAGTCTAGTGGGAAATATTCCTCCATGAATGGATCACATGACTTGGGATTTTGCTCTGAGACTTGTACATTTATTTTTCTAGGCAATGGCATCTACAGAAGAAAAAGCCTATGAGATCATGAGGGAGCTTGATGTCAGCTATGTGCTGGTTATTTTTGGAGGCCTCACTGGATATTCCTCTGATGGTAATGTGTTATACTTGATTCTTTTTCTAGCCACAGGGCATAGATTCTAAGAAAACTAGATGAATCTTCTATTTTTATGTCTTTTTACTGATATCTTACCAAGATACTTTTCTTTTATGGGGAGTTCTTAAGTATTTGCAACTTGAGGTTTGCGTATTTTGATTTCTCTTTTCCCCCTGACAAATAGGAAGTAGATGTAAAAAATTCTCAGGTAGGTATGGCATGCTATGATTATCTAAAGATATAACAGTTCCAGAACCAGTAAAACAAAGAACATAAGGCTCATGAAATTGAATTTAAGAATTAGCATTTTTAAGTGGTTTTAAGTGATACAATTGTCTGCCAGCTTAAGAACGTTTTGTATATGTGTACATGGAAAATGTATATATGTATGTATGAAATGTATACATGTGTAAAATGGCATACGTTACCATGTTTCTTCTGATTATTGGCAAAGATAATTTTAGAATAAACATTCAAATACAGTTCTCTGCCTTAAAAATAATTTTAAAGTTAAAATAATACCTGTTTATACTTTAAAAAGTTAAACAGTTCTGAAGGCTTATAATAAAAAATGGTAGTCCTCTGCCCCTAACCTAAGCTCCCTTAACATCAGTCCCCAGAGGTAGTTATTTCTTTTTTTTTTTTCGTGACCGGCAATGGATCGCAACCCTCAGTGTCGCGCCCGTACCGGACCGGGACCGGCTACGGGATCGCAACCTTCGGTGTTGCTCCCGCACCTCGCTCAGCCAGTGAGCGGCCGGTCTGTATGTGGGATCCGAGCGCCACCATGCTTCCCAAGCGGCGCACTGTAGCAGTGCGCCACCGGGCCGGCCCGAGGCAGTTATTTCTTCAGCTGTTTTTTCTAGTATTTTTGTTCACATTTCTAAATAATATATATATTCTGCTATTCAGCAATAGATCAGTTTTATATATACTCTATCAACTTCTTATAGTAGATAAAAGAATTTTTAGCTCTTTATATTACATTTC
>NW_007735090.1:51673-54754 GCF_000696425.1 Galeopterus variegatus
ATATACTCTATCAACTTCTTATAGTAGATAAAAGAATTTTTAGCTCTTTATATTACATTTCCTCCTTTCCCTCTTTGTTCTTCTCAGTACAGTTATTTATAATTTTTGGTTAAATCCAGATAAAGTGTTTTCAGAATCATGGCTAAATAAATATTATTAACTGCTGGTTCAACCAATACACTGTGATTATATTCTTATTCCAAATAACTTTTGTTTTCCTGCAGTTAATAATTACCTCATATTTCCATTTTAATTTTCTTTGAATATAAGGCTGTTTCTTAAAGAAGTTCCTATTTTAGATTGTGTCTTGCTTCTGATATAGACACACTTGACAAGTCCACTTAGATAGTATATGTAAAATGTAAGTATAAAGTAAAAAGACTGGTTTTCATGTGTCTTGTACAAGCAAAGAAAGAAAGAAGACAGCAAGGACATGTGTTAACAGACTTCAGCTTTCACAAATAGTTGCGCCAGCTCTATTTGGTTGTGTGTAATTACTTATAGGTTTTCTTTTTGTAATAATATACCTAAATACTATGGAAATATATTTGTGTATGTATGTGTATATACATATATGTGTGTATGTATATATGTGTATGTATGTACGCATACGTATGGTGGAAACGGACAGTCCCCTGAAATCTTAGATATTATGAAAAGTAACCATTGTCATTCAATCTTTTATTGTGTGCTGAGGCGAATAGAATACATTTAATGTTGTATTAAAAATGTGTCATTATTTGTCATTCAATCTTTTATTGTGTGCTGAGGCGAATAGAATATATTTAATGTTGTATTAAAAATGTGTCATTATTGGAATATATTATAATTTTGGGGGGAAATTAGCAGTTAGCATGGGAGATATTTGACAAAGTAACATGAAAATAAATAATGTTAAGGGCAAGAGGTTTTAATTATTCAGATTTTTAAAGTAAACTTTGTGTTGAAGTATGACATTTAAAAAGATGGAGATATTGTAAGTGTGTAGCTTGATATATTTGCACAGAAAAAGATACCCATGCAACCAGCACCCAGATGAAGAAACAAAACTTTACTAGTGTCCTAGAATTCCTCTTCACACCCCCTTGCAATATCTACCCTAGTCTCCCAAGGATGATCACTATCCTGGCTTCTAATGCCATTTATTTGGTTTTTTTAAAAACTGATTTATCGAAGCATAATTGCCATATTGTACACTGCACATATTTAAAATGTATAATTTGATTAGTCTTGACATATATAAACACCTGTGAAGTTTTGCCTCTTTTTGAACTTTATAAATGAGAGTATAGTATGTACTCTTGTTTTGGCTTTTTTGGGTCAATATTATGTCTACAAGTTTCATTCATGTTGTAGATAGTTATAATTTGTTCATTCTCATTCCTGTATAGTATTCCACTGTGTGAATATATCACAGTGTATCCATTTTAGTGTCAATATTTGTTCTGTGTCCAATTTGGGTCTGTTATGAATGCTGTTTTGAACATTGTTGTTCGTATTTTTGATGAACATATATACTCAAGTGGAATTGCTAGTATGGAGGGAATGCATATTGTTCAGTTTCAATATAACAAAGAGATAATGGCAAAGAGATTCCCAGCATGGTAGTACCAATTTACATTCCTACCAGCTGTGTCTGCAATTTTCAGTTGCTCTACATCCTTGCCTACACTTGGTATTATTTGTCTTTTTTATTTGGACATGTTTGTAGTGGTGATGTAGACGTTTTAATGAAGATGGCGAAGCTGCTCCTTTATAATAAATTGGTCATCAGGACTAAAAAATGTGAAAATCAGAGATTTAGTGAGGTCAGATTGATGCGTAATTGTGCGAACAATCGCTTATGTTAAGTTTACATAAAGAAAGATTCATTCAGAAAGAAAGCCTTAAGGGAAGAAACTTTGAAGATTATGCCATGCTTTTGAATTGTTGAAAGAATGATGATTTGACAATTAATTTTGCTCTAACTGTGGAAGCTAGACTTTTTTTTTTTATTTTAAAAATAGGTAAGATAATAACCATTAAAAAAAAGTACAGAACACTGTCTAGATCTATGAAAGCACACATGCGAAAATCATGAAAGAAGGCAGTATTGATTTATTTCTCATATTAAACTTATTTCTCAAGGTCAAATTATTAATTAGGCTTTATTAGTAGGAGTTCTGGAAACTTTGAGTGGTATTATGCAAGGGTACTTCGAAAAGTATGTGGAGGGCTGGCTGGTTAGCTTAGTTGATTAGAGCGTGGTGCTGATAACACCAAGGTCTAGAGTTTGATTCCCTGTACTGGCTAGCCTCTAAGGGGGAAAATAAAAGACCTTAGATCTTAGTCTAAAAGGTAATACGAATCTTTCCATGAACTTTTTGAAGTATCCTCATACAATAAAAAGGAATGAAGCCAAAGTCTAGAGATTATTATTGTTATTGTTATTATTCAATATGGTAAATATCCATATAAAAATAAAATTTAAAGTAAATGTGCATACTTTTAACATTTTATTTTTTTGTTTTTGGTTGTAGATACTCTTTATTTTTCTAATTTGACAAATGAGGAAACTGAAGCAGAGAGGTTAAATAACTTGCTCAAGGTTATCCTGCACTGGCAGTGCTGGAATTCAAACCTAGACAATTTGGATCCAGAGTCTATTCTTAACCACTGTGATATCCCCTGGAACCTATTACAGTAGTGCAGTAGGAATCTTCTTTTTTTTTTGGTGGCTGGCTGGTACAGGGATCCAAACTTTTAACCTTGTTGTTACAAGGTGGTGCTCTAACCAACTAAGCTAACCAGCCAGCCCAGAAATCTTATTTTCTTATGGATCAGTAATACTTTTAATACTAATGATCCAATGAAACACATAGCAACTGATTTCTAAAAGCTATGGAAGCAATACAGAGAGAATGTCATATTAGAATATGATATCCTGATATTAGAGAGATATCCTGAGTTGATAGTGGTATTAATATTTATGGATCCTGGGAGTACGTTTGACATAGAAATGTCGACTTCTTATATATATGTGCTTTGGAAATCTGTAACTGCAGCTGTAGGTCAAGAGGGAGCATGCTAGTGTCTTCACCT
>NW_007735090.1:55069-67581 GCF_000696425.1 Galeopterus variegatus
ATCCCCTGGAACCTATTACAGTAGTGCAGTAGGAATCTTTTTTTTTTTTTTGGTGGCTGGCTGGTACAGGGATCCAAACTTTTAACCTTGTTGTTACAAGGTGGTGCTCTAACCAACTAAGCTAACCAGCCAGCCCAGAAATCTTATTTTCTTATGGATCAGTAATACTTTTAATACTAATGATCCAATGAAACACATAGCAACTGATTTCTAAAAGCTATGGAAGCAATACAGAGAGAATGTCATATTAGAATATGATACCCTGATATTTGAGAGATATCCTGAGTTGATAGTGGTATTAATATTTATGGATCCTGGGAGTACGTTTGACATAGAAATGTCGACTTCTTATATATATATGCTTTGGAAATCTGTAACTGCAGCTGTAGGTCAAGAGGGAGCATGCTAGTGTCTTCACCTTTTTGGTAAAGTTGCTACTCCCTAGGTCAGTATTGTCCATTGTCCAATAGAAATATAGTGTCAGCCATGTCAAAATATATATAAAAATTTTTTTTAAAGAAAGTATATAAAGAAACGGGTGAAATTAATTTTAATAATTAACTGAATATATCAGAACATTATTTAATAAGTAATTAATACATTTTACCTGCTTTGTGTTTTGGGTTTTTTTTTTTTGACTAAGTCTTAGAAATTCAGTATGCATTTTATACTCACAGCACATCTTAATTTGGGCTAGCCACATTTCAAGTGCTTAGTAGCTACATGTAGCTGGTGGCCACTATAGTTGGTAGCTCAGCCCCAGCTAACACATAGGACTGATTTCATTTGTGGCATAAGTCTGGACCAATAGCATAGGATTTCAGGAGTTTAATAATAATTTCTGAGAAAAGTTGTATATTTTGAGAAAAAATGTTTTGCTCACAGATTATCTTCCGAATTTTTACAAATCAGAGTTAAATGGTACTATCCCCCTTAGAAAACTATGTTTGGGAATTTTCTTAGAAATAGTGACCTTTTCATTAGGGTATTCAGCTCCAGCAAACTTTGTGATGCAGCAGTTCTTTTTAAAAATTTTTTCTAGATATCAACAAGTTTCTTTGGATGGTCCGGATTGGAGGGAGCACAGACACAGGCAAACATATTAAGGAGAATGACTATTATACTTCAACTGGGGAATTCCGAGTGGACCGTGAGGGTTCTCCAGTGCTGCTCAACTGTCTTATGTACAAGATGTGTTACTACCGCTTTGGACAGGTCTATACAGAAGCCAGTGAGTAATTCATAGTAATGTTAATAACAACAGTGATAATAGTGTTTTCCATATTGCCAGGTATTGCTCTAAGTGCTTTATATCTATAATTTATTTAACTCTCACAACAACCCAAAGGATAGATACTAATATTATGATCACTTTATATATGAGGAAATTGAGGTACAAATAGGTCACTTAACTGCCCAATGTCATATGCCTACTGGCACAGTCAGGATTCAGACACAGGCCATCTGGCTACGGATTCTGTGCTTTTAATCATTACTTTTTATTTTGTCTCAGTGAAGGATATTGCAGTCAAGAAAGTAATGAGGAGGATAGAATGAGACGAAGAACTTTTCATTTCTTCAGATGAATACATTGAGAATAACTTGATCAGATTAAGTTTTTCTTTCTGACTTCAATTCTTGGTTCTTCACTAGGGAGAATTTCTAAAGTGGATCCAGGCCTTTGGCTTCTGACAGGTTCTTCCCTGATCCATGGAAGGGTAACTAGTATGTTACAGAGGCCTCTGGGTGACAATCTTAGGAACAGAGGGGCTTGGAGGTCAGCTCCCTATCTCTTAGAAGAGATAAGCTTCATGGACTGTGCCAAGCATCATCTCAGACAGGACTTGAGTTAGAAAAACATTTGATTTGCCTTTACTACTTCTCTGCAGACCCTACTCTCTAACTAAACAGTAGATGAAGAATAACAATCTAGTAGATGACATACCAAATCGATTTACTTTCTCTTTAGGAAATCAGCACTATAGAAAGTGTGTTCTTTTCCATCCCTTTCTAGAGCGTCCACCAGGCTTTGACCGTGTCCGAAATGCTGAGATTGGGAATAAAGACTTTGAGCTTGATGTCCTGGAGGAAGCGTATACCACAGAACATTGGCTCGTCAGAATATACAAGGTGAACGGATATTACACTGTCTCAGAAAGTAGCTCTTATGTTTGTAGATTGGTACTATTACTTAAAAAATGGGCCACAAGTTTCTCAAATAGGGTCATTTCTGATTACACCTATGTCTGAAAAGTACCTTATTACTCACTCAGAACTTTACTGTTTATATCTTAGATTGTTTCTAGGGAGTAGACACTCCAGTCTGCTGTCAATTTGGCAGTTGTTCCAGTGATATTTTTCTGGTTAGGGCTTGACTTGACATGTTTCAGTGATTATCAGGCTTGCGGGGAACAAAAGAGAAAGTTCATGTGTTTGTGTTTTTGAACTATGTTTTCTTCTCTCCCACTGAAGAATTTATAGCACAAAGAGTCACATAGTAGTATATTATATCTCTTACATAAGAAAAGATTGAGAACCCATGGTCTATGTGGAGGGTAGATCATTTATACTGCTCTTCACAGAGGTACTGTTCTCTGAAAGGCTGAGCAGAGAGTAGCTCGTTTCTAACCATGCTCATTTATTCTCAATATCAAACCAGGCAGCAGAACCCAACATAATCTGTTCTGCTGTGGGTCAATCCATTTCAGTAGAAAAGCTGTCCAAAGTTGACCTGATTGTAAATATTAAATTGACATCTTTATGTTGCAGGTAAAGGACCTGGATAATCGAGGCTTGTCAAGGACATAAATGTCACGTCCGGCTCTGATATGTCTTGCACCAAGCACGTCATATTTAGGACGCTGAAGACTTTTTTTTTATATGCAGTTTATAAGAACAGAGCTGTATGGCTTTAGAATTGTCTGGAAGTTTTGCCCTGGGCAGTATGGGCTGGGCCAAATGGAATGATTTTTATAATTCTGAGCAGGTTACCAAATGGAATGTCATGGCTTTACTTTGGTCAATTAAAGGGGGGAATTTTTTTTTTAATGTGCCTTACTTGTTTTGACTTACAGTTGATTTGAGGAAGGCAAAAAGTTTATGCTGGGCTGATAGGACAGATAACAGACCTCATCCATGCTTTTGGTTTAAATGAGCCAATTAGGGACATTCTTTGTCTTTCAAATCAGGAATACTATCAAGGACTAGTTCAAACTCTATATATACAGACAATTTTGTCATACTTTTTGCATTGCAGCACTTAGTACAATGCCTTGCACATAGTGGCTGCTCAGTTAATTTTTATCAAATGAAAACATGTTTGTGGGACCAGAGGAAAGCCATTTCTGGGCAGGAAAGGCAGTTTTGTTGCTGTTATGTCTTGTTCTTAGAGGCTTTTTGACTTTATAAGGGACAGAAGGTGGCAAGCCAGACCTGATCTCAGCAGTACTCTTTGATACTAACCAGGGTCCCCCCCCACAGTGGCAGGGGAGGGAAGCAAGAATAAATCAAGTGTGACTAAATTAGCAGATCTGAAGACTCAAAGAGCGAAGTTATTGTTTTATCAGTGGAGAGGAAGAAACTCCTCTAGCATTATATATAGAGCTTGATGGTCACTAGATGTTTTTGAATTAGCTTAAATACTGGTATAAGCATACATATCTATTTGAAATTTAGCTTTTCAATATTCTCATTTATCCATGACACAGTAGCTGGCTCTTTGCTCATTTCTAAAGAGTATGCACTAAAACTCTTGTGGTTATTCAAAGGTGAGCTTCTTTCTCCCTTAGTCTCAGCCTACTTGTTGTTATTCTATACAAACAATAAGCTCCTTACCTGTTTTTAAACACTTGTCAAATAAGATATAAATTAGAAGTGGAAAGCATTAATATTAGCAGGTACTTAGAGAGCAATGCCAGTCTGATTGCAAGAAAAGAGAAAAACTTTTTAAAATGTTTAACTCAAAAGCATAGTGGTCCCCATGGGAATTTAATGTCAGTACAGTCTTATGCTTAGTATAGTAGGACATGATATGTATTTTACAACATAAGATATACCAATGATGTATATAAACCCTAAGTCATTAAAAAAATATAAGGTAACTGTCTAGTGTTACCTGTTTAAGAAAACAGAAAGAATGATATGACTTTTAGGTAAGTCAGAATGGTACTTCTAAAAGATATGCTTGGGCATACTTTTTTTTTTTTTTTGGTTTTTTTTTTTTTTTTATTTTTTTTTTTGTTGTTGTTTTTATAACTTTGGGTATACTTTTATACCCAGGGAATTTAGCCTTCCAAACCAATTTATGTACCGTGTGCTTCAACTTCGGGTGAGATTTAGATTTGATATAAATTTGATTTACTATATGTAAATACATTACTTGACTTATATACATAATACCTCCCTAGTGCAAGAGGTTATTCTGAGTTTTATTTATCAATATGATTAATAGCAGTTAGAGATCATTAAAACTTTGGGTATACTTTTATACCCAGGGAATTTAGCCTTCCAAACCAATTTATGTACCGTGTGCTTCAACTTCGGGTGAGATTTAGATTTGATATAAATTTGATTTACTATATGTAAATACATTACTTGACTTATATACATAATACCTCCCTAGTGCAAGAGGTTATTCTGAGTTTTATTTATCAATATGATTAATAGCAGTTAGAGATCATTAATCTTCCTCTCCAGTATAAATGGAATAACCCTTTAACTTGTCACTATAGTTGTTGCTCTTATGATTTCAACTTTATTACTTTCTAGGTTATATGAAGGTAAACTTTTTCAAAATTCACTTTTCATTTTCACTGTTAAAGTGCACTTAGTATAAAAACAAATGATTCTAAAAGGCAACAATGCTGTGTTTTCCACTCCCCAGGGGCAATGATTTTTAACTCTGCTGATTATTACATTACTTATTTCCATATCATTAAGTAACTTCTTTCATTTTGCTACATCTTGTTGTTCAATTTTAGGCTTCACTTGTTGACTTTCTGGTGTGGAAACTGAGGATTTAGCTATTTTTTTACTATTCTTTTTTTTTTTTTGGTGGCTGGTGGGTATGGGGATCCAAACTCTTGACCTTGGTGCCTTGGTGTTATCAACACCGTGCTCAAACTAAGTGGCCAGCCTCACTACTCTTCTACTCCCATCGATACATATATTCTTACCATCTTATATTATAGTTTTAACTGTAGTTATATTCTGTTACCGTTCTGATTTTATTATAATGATCTATTTATTCTGTTTAGTTCTATGTAGTAGTGTAGTTCTATTATAGTTATAATTTAGGTTATATCAGTATTTAGTTTTTATCTATGGCTATTCACAACTAGACTGTGTAGTATACTGTTACTACTTTTCTTTTCCTGTGTGACGTTTTTTAGGAAGTTTTTCATTTGTTCTTTGTACTTATCACTAATTTGTCCAATTCTCCTTTATTTGTGCCAACTTCCTTTTAATGTGTTTACACATTAGTTTTTCATTCTTAGAGGTGTCTTCTGTTTTGGTATGTTCCAATTTGGATTGGTGTACTCTCCAGGTTTGCTATGTACCTCTTAGATTGGTATATTCTTTTGTCATATTGTGTGTTAGTCCCCTGACATTTTTGATTTATCACCTCTAAGTACCTTCCTAAGAAAGTGTGTGTGGGAGATAACTTTCTTAAGGTCTCGCATATCTCTTGTCACACTGCATTGATAGGTTGACTGGGTATAGAATTCCAGGTTGGGAATAATTTTACCTTAGGATTATTATGAAAACATTGACTCATTTTCTGTCTTCCAAATGTTGTTGAGAAATACAGTGGTATTCTGATTCTTAATACTTTTTCATGTGTTCATTCCCTTCCACCCTTACACCAGGCCTCTTAGATCTTCTGTCTGTTGTGTTTTGAAATTTTTCCAGTGATGTATCTTTAGTAAGTCATCCGTTGTGCCAGGTACTTTGGACTTGTATGTATGGAAAGTTAAGTTCTTCGGTTCTGGAAAATATTCCTGCCTTATATGTGGATTCCCCCAACTCTCTGTTTCTGAAAAATAGATTTAGATGTTGGACTTCCTGAATTAATCTTTTAATGTATTTTACTCTTGTATTTTCTATCATCCTTCTAGGAGATTTCCTCAACTTTATTTTCTAATCTATTTAAAATAGTTTTTTTCTTCCTGCTAAAATATTTTTAATGTCAAAGAGCTTTTTTTGTTTGAATTTTCCTTTGTTTTGACATCTTTCAAATTAAAGACTTTCACAAATTCTTGGTTGTCTGCTCTTTTTAAAGAGTGGGACCCTAAAAAGCTGACTGAAAGTTCTGTTTTGGGGGTGGGTGAAACCCACATCCTGTGGTTTTCAATCTAGTGTGATCTGGTTAGGCTGTTACATTGGAATATCCCTGATATTGGTATCTTTAGATTTTTTTCTCTTATATAAAATTCCTTCAAGAAGGCTTGTCTATCATCCTCCTCAAGGATATAATCCAGGTTGTCAGTTTTCTGGGTTTAGAGTAGGGAAAGAAATTTTACAGGCTCAACCTTCAGTGTCTAAATTTAAACTTAATCCCTCTGTTTTCTGTAAGGTATCCAAGCTTTTAACTGCCTAATTGTCCAGTTCAGACCCATGTATTTACCCTCTCAAGCCTTGTACCAGCTTTGGGGAGGGGCAGTTACTTGGGTGCATGGAGGAGGGAGGGAATGTGGAGGCCTGTTTTGCTTCTTATGTCAACTTCCAACCTAACCTCTTTTTAGCCACACTTTCACCTCCACATTCACAGTTACCTGGTGGCACCAATTCACCTTGAGCCTTGGGGATTTCTGCTTTTCTGCTTTCCCATTACTAGCTTTGGGATTCACCTTTATTTCATTTACTTTTCATTTAAAGTCTTTTCCACTTTCCAAAATTTTGTTTCTTATACTCTATTCCTGTGGGTTGCTGTCTTTTAAAAATTTATCCTTTACTATTATTTTAGTAAGATTTTGGAAGGGAACAGAGGCTATTCATTCTCATATATGCTATTTTTAACTGGAATTCTGCCTGAATCTGTATACCTTATTTCAGGTTAAAAAGATATGTCAGTTCCATCCAGATATATAAGAACTGCAGATCCTCTTCCTTTCTTCATATTTTTAGTGAGGAAACTAGAGAAAATGGGGTAAACGATCTAGAAAACTTGCCTTTTTTCATTTCGTGAATACTAAACCATGTCATGGTTCAAAACTTCACACATAAGCATTTGAAGTTTTGTTCTTGATTTTTGTCTCTGACTTTGCTTCTTTAATACAGGTGTACAAGTCTGGTGTAACACCAACATATTTTGAAGGGAACAGAGGCTATTCATTCTCATATATGCTATTTTTAACTGGAATTCTGCCTGAATCTGTATACCTTATTTCAGGTTAAAAAGATATGTCAGTTCCATCCAGATATATAAGAACTGCAGATCCTCTTCCTTTCTTCATATTTTTAGTGAGGAAACTAGAGAAAATGGGGTAAACGATATAGAAAACTTGCCTTTTTTCATTTCGTGAATACTAAACTATGTCATGGTTCAAAACTTCACACATAAGCATTTGAAGTTTTGTTCTTGATTTTTGTCTCTGACTTTGCTTCTTTAATACAGGTGTACAAGTCTGGTGTAACACCAACATATTTTTTAGCCCTCTGCTGGTTGGGAACCCAGAGGTTTGGGCGCCGGCCTGGGCCCTTCCGTTTCTCGGGGCAGTTTGGCCCCGCCCCGGGCTCCTGCCGGCTTTTGGGGCGGGTGGGGTGAGAACTGGGACTGAGCGAGTGGGGAGGAGGGGCTGCGGTAGACATAGTCTTCCTACCTCCGCTAGCCCAAGCTCCCTTTCTCACTTTCCCAGACCCCCACCTTTCCCACTCCTCACCCAGTCGTTTGCCCAGTTCCTCAGCACAGCTATTACATTTCCTCTGAGGCCTGAGGAAGGCAGAGCCTTCGCTGTGCATGGAAATGGGGATTGTGATTTACACCACAGCTAAAAGGACCTGGATAAATATGGATGAGATGTACAGGGGAATCATGGCAAGAGGCAGAGCTCACTGTCTTTCCACTCATGCCCTATCGTTTTTGGATTCCTGCTTTTTACAGCTGTGGTACGGGGTGGAGTCATGGCAGTGCCCTTTGTGGAAGACTGGGACTTGGTGCAAACCCTGGGAGAAGGTGCCTATGGAGAGTGAGTCTGAATCCTTACGCCTTGCCTTCATGCTTGCTTTAGTTTTCTGTCTGTTGTCTTGTCTGAATGCATATTCGTGTTGCTGGAGTTGTTTATTCTAATACACTGGCATCTTGGAAAATAGATCTTTATATTTGAAGTCCAAGACTTTTTGGCAACTGAAGTTACACAATCTTTTGTAAGAATTAATTTGTTTCTTTTTCTTTCTTTCCTTTTTTTTTTTTTTTTTTTCGTTTTCTTTGTAAAGAGTTGGAAGAGACCTGTGAAGTCATTGTTTCTCTACCCACTTATTCTGTCTTGGGGTTTAAGCATAGTGGTTAAATTAGCAAATGAACAGAATCTGGAGACGGGCCTTCCAGGTTCCAAATCCTCACTCTTTCACGTACTGGTCATTGTTTTGTGATTTTAGGCAAGCTTCCTAATGTCATTGTGTACCTCTATTTTCTCATCTCTAAGATGGCAATAATAGTGTCTACCTCATAGGTACTTAGAAGTTTCTACAGGCGTATATAGTATGGGATTAATAAATGTTAGGTAATGCTATTAAAATTGTATGAATCGAACAGGTATGTGTGTGATGTGGCCTAGAATTGCTATTATCCTAATTTAGTTTATGTTATCAAGCATTTAGTAAATAGCTTTTGTGTGTACGGCATAATGACGTCTTTGGGGTGTTAGCTATTGTACTTCACATTTCAGAAAGGAGTAGTATCTGTTGAGTACGTAGCAGAAATCATTTCCTTGGTTTCTCCTTGGTGGAGAAAGTAATAAAGGTAAAATAGACTTGGTTGAATCATGTGTAATCTTGAAGTTTTAAAAGAAATAGAATTTGAATGTCTGTAATGTTATAACTCTTCCTTTTCCTTTTTAGAGTTCAACTTGCTGTGAATAGAATAACTGAAGAAGCAGTTGCAGTGAAGATTGTAGACATGAAGCGTGCCATAGACTGTCCAGAAAATATAAAGAAAGAGATCTGTATCAATAAAATGTTAAATCATGAAAATGTTGTGAAATTCTATGGTCACAGGAGAGAAGGCAGTATCCAATATCTATTTCTGGAGTACTGTAGTGGAGGAGAGCTTTTTGATAGAATAGGTATACAAAAGATTTAAGATAATTATTCTACTAAATGAGTTTCTAAATTTGTTCATTGCCCTTTCAGAACACCTTATGCAATAGTGAAATTGGAGTAAATTGTTTTTTGTTTGTTTGGTTTTTTTTTTGCAACTTGTGTATTACCACATGAAAGCATGTATAGTGACAAAGAAAACTCTTTTCCCAAGTTATATGAGTGATTTTGACCAGGATTGCTGTTTTATAGAGTCTAAGAATGATGAACTGTAGTTTCAAGGTGAAGTATATCATAAATGCAGTGTGATACAATACTGTTTGTATAACTTTTTTCTTTGTGGACAATCTAGTTATATGAAATCATTGTATATATTTACAGATACAAAGTAGTAGCACGTTGTTATATTTCCTCTTCATTTAAGTGAAAATTGAGAATTTTCTAGGATTGTTTTGTATATATTAAGTAAATTCTGTTTGCTACTTAAATGTTCTATGTAGATTCAAAGGATTCCTATCACAGAACACTGAGAAGTACATATTCTGTGGCTCTAAAATTATTACTTAAAACAATTATATTAACACCTAATTGATTACTAGAATCTCCAATATGAATCTAAGGAGAGAGTTGAGGGTAAAAGAAATGATGAGTTCATGAGATAGATCAAAATGTAAAAAGATAACTGACAAAAGAACATTTCTTTATAAAATTATGTTTCTTTAAGGAACTTCACAGACATTCATGGTTTTGTAGTGTGAGAGAGTAAACGAAGTTTTAATCTGATAAGTATTTAGTGAAATTGGCTTAGATTTGCCCAGGCTTCCACTTTGGCCATTAAATTTCAGGAGTGGGCAAAATACTGACATAGCATTTAGAAGAAATAGGAGAGAATTTGGAGGATACTAAATCAGGGTTAGTATCAGAGTAAGCAGGGGCTTTCACAGCATGGCTAGCATTCTTGATTTGGATGATAGTTTGTTGTTTCTATGTAATTTTCCTGTGATGTTAGTTTACTTTTGCCATTTAACAGATGGGAAAATGTGAGTTATTAAGTACTGTATGTGTTAGTGGACTCCTAAATCTTTTGTGATGCCTGATTTTATTCTTATAGAGCCGGACATAGGCATGCCTGAACAAGATGCTCAAAGGTTCTTTCATCAACTCATGGCAGGGGTGGTAGGTACAGTTGACTTCTTTCCTTTTACTTACAGTAAGTATGAATTAAGTTACTAAATTCTGGTGTGTTTTTCTCTGCCTCCCCCTTAGGTTTATCTGCATGGTATTGGAATAACTCACAGGGATATTAAACCGGAAAATCTCCTATTGGATGAGAGGGGTAAGTTTAACATTTTGTCACTGCCTCTGACATTATTTTAATACAGCCATACAAGGCAGGATTAATCTTTTGCATTACCGAAATTACACGACAAAAAATCTGAGAAGTCAAGGAAAGTTGGGAACCTCAGTGTATTTGGACTTCTCAAGTCTTTAATGATATAGTTGTGGATGAGGTAGAGAAATCTGACTTTGATACAAGGGTAGCTCACTAGATGAATAACTATAAGAATAGTCTTAAATAATTTTTTAGTGCAGTAATAAAGGTAAATTTCTATTAAAATACTTTGGATCTTAACCTTGTCCTGTTCGCCCTTTTTTATTTATGACTTGGATTAAAAATGCAGGAAGTTTAGTTGTATTTTATGGGTGTCATAAAACTGAGAGGGACAAATAGTGAAAGTGTTAGCTTATAGAGTCAGTATCAAAAAAGATGACAGAAATGTCAGTTGTGTTAGGCAGTGGTTTTTGCCTGTATTGTTTAATGCTCTATTCCTAGCATTAGACTAGTGCCTGGCAAATAGTAGGCTTTCAAGAATATTTATTGAATGAATGAATGAATTTAGCAGACCAGAGAGGTGGGTTAGATCTAACAGAAAAATCTAAAGTCCAGTGTTTGTATTCAAAAAAATAACCAATATGAGGGTACTTAAAATGGTTCATGGAAAAATGGAATGAAAAGATAATACAGGGGCTAGTCGGCTAACTCAATTGGTTAGAGTGTAGTGTGATGACACTATGGTCCAGGGTTCGGATCCCCATACTGACTAGCCACCAAAAAAAATAAATAAAATAATACAAATCTTTCCATGAACTTTTTGAAGTACTCTTGTACCCTTGAATGGCATATTCTTGGCAGCAAAACAGGTTAAAAACATTTACTAGGCAGCAAAGTTAATATTAGTTACCTGTGTGACTTGGTCATAGAAAAACTAAGATGATAATGTCCAGAATGAGGAAGGTAGCAGTCCAGTGCTACTCTGGTGAGGCTATACTGGAAATATTGGATCCTGTGAAAAACATGTAGACCACTGAAGTACTTTCATAAGAGAATGACCAAAATAATGAAAGGGCTATAAACTATGCACAATAAGAAATAATTGAAGGGACTAAGGGGAAACTTGCTAATTGTAAAATATGGTTCTTTAGAAATGTGGGTGAAAACTATATGGAAGCAATTTACATTAGTACAAGGATGATCCCCATTAATCTATTCACAAACAGATAGGTTGCTTTGGAATATAGTGCGTTTACAACATTAGAGCCAAACACTGGATTATTAATTATCAGGGATATTGTAAAGGGAATTTAAACATTGCTTGGTTGAACCAAAGTACTTGCAAAACCTTGTTCAACTCTGAGCTTTACTTATCTAGCCTTATGAAAATTTTTTCATTTTCATCAAAATTTCAGTAAAATTTTATATACACAGAAAATTTGGTGTATGGGAAAAAAGGAACTATAGGATAGTCTGTTGATGAATCCTGAGAAATGACAGCCCAGCACAAGCTGTGAGGATTTGTTTTGCTTCGTTTTCATGCTGTTTCATTACTTTTTGAAGGCTAATAGCCTTGATAGTGTTATACTCACTCCCTCCCCTTCCTTTTCTACAAAGCAAGTCCTTTTGTGATTAAATGCAGGTTCCAAGCTACACAAAACTCTGGAAAAGGATTACTTTTCTTAAATATGAGAGGAAGTGTAGCATAGTGTTACCACCTTGAGCTTTGGAGTCATTTCAACATAGGTTTGATCTAGGCCACCTCATGCTAGATGTGTGGCCTTGGGAAGTTGCTTAACTTCTCTCTGCCTCACTTTCCCCATCTATAAAAAAGGGATAATAAGGGGCCGGCCTGGTGGCGCACTGCTACAGTGCGCCGCTTGGGAGCGCGGCGACGCTCCCGCCGAGGGTTCGGATCCCACAT
>NW_007735090.1:68511-88240 GCF_000696425.1 Galeopterus variegatus
CCGGTACAGGCGCGACACTGAGGGTTGCGATCCGTTGCCGGTCACGAAAAAAGACAAAAAAAAGAAAACCGTAAACAACTCAGATTTCTATCAGCAATAAAACAGATCAATTATGGAATGATTTATAGCTACAAGAATAATGGGTGAATTTCAGGAATATAATGATGTAGAGCAAAAGACAAATGCAAAATAATTTATATGGTCTGATTCAGTTTATAAGAAGTTCAAAAAATATGTAAAACCAAATATATTGTTTAGGGATACAAACAGAAAAAAATCAGAAGGAAAAGCAAAGGCATAATAAAACAAACTTCAGAATGTTAGTTAACTCTGAGAAGGCAGGGGAAAGAATGTATTTGGGGAAGTATTTACAGGAGATTTCAAAGGAAATAGAATGTTCTTTTTCTCAAACTGTGTGTCAGGTGAGTGGATGTTCATTATATTGTTTTTCTTTATATATTTTATATAAATATCTTTTGTTTTTACTCAATATTTAGTAATAATCTTTTAGAAGAAAAAATAAAACATTGCCAGTGTTTGAAGTCCTGTGTATTCCTTTACAAATGTATTCCCCCTTTCTTTTTCTCAGTTATAACCATGCTCCTAAATTTCAAATTTATTATGTGCGGTCCTCTAACCTAACCGAGTATTATGTTTCAGGATAACAAAATAGCAAAATCCAAGGAAAACTGTAGTCATCCATGAGTATTTTAAGTGATTACTACTTATAAGTAACTTGGAACTCCTAATCTCAGTGATTTGTTCAGATTGTTTCTTATATAACTGTTGAAAGGATAATCATGGTAGCTACTTCCAAAGTCAGATACAGGTAAACATCATCAGTGGCTTACATATTATACTGTGTGAATGTACTTGATTTTTAAAGAATCAGTCCCCTATTGTGGGACATTTAAGCTGTTTCTAACTTTAAAAAGAAATAGAACAGTGATGACTATTCTGTAAATTTGTGCAAAGGCCCAATATAAAAATTGAGTCATGTTATAATAAGTATTTGTTATGCCACTAGACTTTTTTCTGACTTATACCCTATTCCATGTCCGCACATAGAGATACCATTTTTTTTTAAAACTACCTCTAATTTTCATTGTATACATTATAAGATTTAATCATTTCTTTATCGATGGACATTTATTTACTAAAAATATTGCTATGAATATCCTTATGTTTGTGAATAAATGGGATTATTTCAGTGCATATGGTCCTACAAGTGGGAATTGCTAGTTCAAAGAGTGAATATTTCACATTTTGACATCTTTTGCCAGGTTACCCTCTGAAAAGTTTGTACCAACTGACACCTCTGACAATAGAGGACTTTCTCTAACTCCTAAGACTATGTTAGATCCCTTTACTATAAGATCCTGTAATGTTTTATGTTTTTATAGCATTTATGACAGTTGTCTTCTGTCAGTCTTCACTGATTTATCTACTGCCTGCATAGGCTAGCACTAGTGCCTGTCACTTGGTTATAGTAGATATTCACTGTGTATAAGTTAGGTTGAAAGTCCTGTCTGCAGTTTGTGTGTGGCATTTGTGTGTATTTTTGTCATATTATGTACCTGGCACGTAGTTGATACTGAAAAAAAATGATTATTATTATTATATATAATTTAATGTAAATTAGATCATAGGTTATATGCTTTCTTACGTGCATGTGGATTTTACTTTTTACCCTTTTAAATTGTGTTTCTGTAGTATACAAATCTTTTACTTTTATTTATGTGTCTTTTTTTTTTTTTTTTCCCGTGTCTGGCAACGGATCGCAACGTGAAGATGGGAAGTTACAGTGGAAGTTTGATCTTCTGGTTTGTTTTTTTGTACAGAGTTCTTCGTCCTTTTCTCAACTTAGCCAATTTGACAAGAAGTTCTTGTGGTTTGTGGATCTCAGTTTGATGTGTCTTTACATATTTTCTTCTTGAAGATGGGAAGTTACAGTGGAAGTTTGATCTTCTGGTTTGTTTTTTTGTACAGAGTTCTTCGTCCTTTTCTCAACTTAGCCAGTTTGACAAGAAGTTCTTGTGGTTTGTGGATCTCAGTTTGATGTGTCTTTACATATTTTCTTCCTGCCAACTGGGTTTGTTTGCTGCTGAGAAAGTTGTGCCTAGTATGTTACTGATGTCTCCTTGCCCTCCACTGGCAAGGGCTTTGCTCTGCTTTCTGCCCAAGTTTGGAGTACTCTTTTCCAGAAGGACAGTCCCTTTTGACTCTAGCATCTTTCTTTAACCTGGTCGAAACTCTTGTGTGTTGATATTTCTCTTAAACTAATGGAAGAGATGGGGCTTTTTCTAGTTTTAGCATAAATGATGTCTTTTATTTTTTTCTTTTTCAAAATTTGTTTTGGTTTATTTTGGTCATTTTCAAGTAGAGAGTTCTGCAAACCTTAAGAAACACCAGTGATTTTTTCCAATAAAACTTAATTTCTTTAAGAATATCTACTTGCAAAAAATTTTTATCCACTGTTATCCTTTTTTCTTTTGGTTTAGATAACCTCAAAATCTCTGACTTTGGCTTGGCCACAGTGTTTCGGCATAATAATCGTGAGCGTTTATTGAACAAGATGTGTGGTACTTTACCTTATGTTGCTCCAGAACTTCTGAAGAGAAAAGAATTTCATGCGGAACCAGTTGATGTTTGGTCCTGTGGAATAGTACTTACTGCAATGTTGGCTGGAGGTAAGAGCTATTTTATCATGATAAAACTCCTGTCCTGTGAAAAGTCAGATTTGTTACACCAAAATAAATGAAATAAACCAAGGGAATCCATATTTATATAATAGTATTTTAATAATTTGGGCTGCTATAACAAAACCATAGACTGGGTAGCTTATGAACAACAGAAATTTATTTCACACAGTTCTGGAGGCTGGAAATCTGAGATCAGGGTGCCAGCATGGTTGTGTTCTAGTGAGGACCCTCTTCCTGGTTCTGGCCATCTTGCTGTGTCCTCATGTGGTGGAGAGCAGGGACACCAGAAGCAAGCTCTCTTGTGTCCTTTTATAATGGCACTGATCCCATTCACAAGGGCTCTAACCCTCATTACCTAATCACCTTGCAAAGGCCCCACCTCTAAATACCATCTCATTGTGGGTTAGGATTTCAACATATGAATTTATGGTGGGGACACAAACATTTAGTCCATTGCAAAGAGTAACTTATTTATAACTAACTTGGAAGTTTTAACCCCAATGGCTTTTTAGAATAAGGTTTGTATAGTTATGAAATGAAAAGTCACCACAGCTAGCTCTTTGAAGATTCATGTAAACATTTTTGAAAAGAGTAGGTCAAGAAGTGGTTCATCTATCTTTGAAGTGCCTCTAAAGTTACTTAGTTTGAAAACCACACTGAATTAATTTGGAGGAAACTTTTCATAGATTTATATTATTGATTATTTTCCCTTGAAGTTTTTCTGTATAATGATATAAACTCTCAGAAAACTGGGACATGTTTCTATTTTAGAATTGCCATGGGACCAGCCCAGTGACAGTTGTCAGGAATATTCTGATTGGAAAGAAAAAAAAACATACCTCAACCCTTGGAAAAAAATCGATTCTGCTCCTCTAGGTAACTGGGTTATCCTGATTGAAAGTATTGATTTCTTGGATAATGAAGTCTTGTGCTATTTGAATTTGTTTTTTAATTTCAAGTAATCGCAGAAATAACCTATGATCCTTGTAGATAAATACAAGTTAAAAATTAAGGAAAAAGCAACACTTTAATCCCAGGACTCAGAAATAGCTTTTAAAAAATATTCTGTTATGTGTTTCTACACTTTGTTGTAAATATATATTATTGCCCCTCAATATCCATGGGGGATTGATTCCAGGAATCCCCAAGAATACCAAAATCCACAGATGCTCAAGTCTTGCAGTTCGCCTTATGAAATCCCTGGATGTGAAAAGTTGGTCCCCTCTATATCTCCCCCAACCCTCCATGGGGGGGTATCTAAACCCTTGACCTTGGCGTTACAAGGTGACACTCTTGTGCTAACCAGTCAGCCCCACATCCTGCTTATTTTTATCTATGGTTAGTTGAATCTGTGGATGTGGAGCCCAAGAACAAGGAGGGCTGGCTGTACTTGTATTTATTGCAAAAAAGTCTCGTATAAGTGGACCTGTACAGTTTAAACTCATGTTGTTCAAGGGTCAACTGTGTAATGAATTTATCTGTGTTATATATGTAAGTTATTATAAGTATTTACAAAAAATGAGTGTTTTTACAAAAAGTGAGATCATACTGTACATACTATTTCATAACCTGTTTTTTGGCTTCAATGCTCTGTGAATAGTAGGGCATATCATTGTTTTTAAAGACTGTAATGGTATTCTGCTATTCATATATGCCTTACTATACTCATCCAATTCACTATGTTGGAGATTTATTTAGATTTTTTCCAAATTTTCAGTTATAAAGGAGATATGACAAGTGTCCATGTAACTTCATCTTTGCACATACCCTTAAATTATTTACCTAAAATAAACCCCCAGAAGTGAAATTGTATGATCAAAGATGTATGTAGTTTTTTAATTATTATGGCTTGTTTTTCCAGAAAGTTTGTACCATTTCATGCTAGTCTCATGAGTTTACATTTTTTAAAAAAATTTTAATCTAATAGGCTTATAAATGATACTGTTTTTTATTTTTATTTTAAATTTAATACTAATGAAGGTATATACCCTTTATGTATTTATTAGCTTTTTGTCTATTTTGCTCTTTTTTTGTCAAGGAGATTTATTGTTTTTCTTATCACTTTGAGATTTGTGGTTTTTGTTTAAACACATTACTGTCACATTAATATTTGTTACAAATATTTTTTGCAATTTGTCATTTTTTGTTGCTTATTCTATTTTGACATGTAGAAGTTTTATATTTTTCAAACCTTTAATTTGTCCTTTGTGTTTTCTGACTATATTGTCATGTTTGGAAAAGTCTTTTCTAACCCTAATATTTTATTGAAAAAAGTTTCCAATGTTTTCATTTAGTGTTTTAAAGGCTTCATTTTTATATTTAAATCTTTGGTTCATTAGAAAGTAATTTTGGTGTTGGGAGATGTATGGATTCTTTATCAAGATAATTAAGATATTTTAGGATTATGGGTATATTAATCCCATAAAAAGTTATTGGTAAGTAAATTTCCCTATAGGACTGTGAATTAGGAGGTCACATGAGAACATGATGTGTTGGAGTCATGAAATTTAGTATTAAAAATGGCTAACAGGATTTTTGTATCTTTTTCTTAACGAAGAGAAACATTTCCACCTGGCTCTAGTTCTCCTTATTTGTAACCAATTGAGAATCAGGTCTGGAAACTATTCTAAAATACAGACAATAGCAAAGAATAACTGCATGAAATTAAAGCAACGATTTAGTATCTTTATTCTTTCCCTTCCACAGAAATAATATTTAGACATAAGGAGGCCAATAGAGAATGTGTTCCCTACCATAAGCCATAGGCTTTTCTATTCTGCATGACCCTTTTGTAAATGTTGTCTTAATGTTTTGTTTTCAGCTCTGCTGCATAAAATCCTAGTTGAGAATCCATCAGTAAGGATTACTATCCCAGATATCAAAAAAGATAGATGGTACAACAAACCACTCAAGAAAGGTAATATTCTGAAAATACAAATATTTTCTTCTGTGGAAGAAAAGGTACTTGCAAAGTCAGTATCACAAGTCAAGAACACAAGATAGCTGTGGTCTCTGTGCTCGTGGAGATTATAATGTCTAGCAGGAAAAACAAATACAAAAAATAATTTTGTGTATTAATAATTATAAAAAGGAAAATAAGGGTACTATAGCTAAGTGTTTGACCAAGTCTTAAGGAAGAGGGAAGACTTTTCTTCCTCAGAAAATGACATTAGGGCCAGCCCCGTGGCTCACTCGGGAGCGGGTTCGGATCCTATATAGGGATGGATGGCCGGTGTGCTCACTGGCTGAGCGTGGTGTGGACCACACCGTGCCGAGGGTTGTGATCCCCTTACCAGTCAGAAAAAAAAAAAAAAAAAGAAGAAGATGACATTAAATCTAAGATTTGAAGATTAAAGAGGAGTTAGCCAGGCAAGGTGTTTTGCAGATTTAATTCTGAGCAGAGGAAGCAGCATTTGGAGTACCTTAGATTTTAGAAAGTGGTGCATTTGAGGAACTTGAAAGAAGGTCGTTATGGTATTGACCATGTCTGTCTTCTTCATCATTGTATCACCATCGGTTAGCACAGTGTGTGGGGCATCATAGGCATGCAGTAAATATCTGTTGAGTAAATGAGTGAACAGAGAAGTGTGAGAAGGAGAGAGCTTTGAGATGAGGCAAGAGAGGTTGATAGTGGCCATATTGTGGAGCAGGACCTTGTAAGCCATGTTAAGGATTTGGGGCTTTAACTTAAGGCCATTGGGGAAACTTCTGAGAGAGTTCAGGCAAGAAAATGACATAGTCATATATTTGATTTTAGTTTTCTGGCTACTGCTTTTTTTTTTTCATTGTTTTTGATGGATAGGAAGAGGTTAAGAGTGGAGTAGGCTTTGTACTATACTCTAGATATGAGAAGATGGTGGCAATGGGATTGAAGGAAATAGATGGATTCCAAAGAATTGTAAGAGCTAGAACTGATAGAACTAGTGATTGTTTAGATGTGGAAAATGAAGGGGAATGAAAAATCAAGATGACTTCTGTGTTCTGGTTCTGGTAACTCAGGAGGAGAAACAGATTTTAGGGGAAATTTTATTTGATTTGGACATGTTGGATTTGAGGAGCTAAATAAAAACTGTTCAGTAGTTTTCAGTGTGTTTGCGTGTGAGTGTAAGTGTAACTTAGGAGACACAACTAAGTTTGAGATGCCAATTTTGGAGTTTTCTGAAAACAGATGTAATGTAAACCATGGCAGTAGATGAAATTGAGTATTTGGAGTTTTAAGGAATGCCAAATTTAAGTGGTGGACAAAGACCAGGGAAACAGAGAAGGAGTAGCCAGAGAGGTTGGAGGAACATCTGGAGAATTTGGAGTATTTGAGGTAAGAGAAGAAAGTACATGACAGTGGCTCATAAATTCTACTTTGTCCCTGTTGCTATAAACTGCTCCAGATACAAGCCAGCTCTTTCTCTTGACTACTCAAGGACGTTGTCTAGCAATTTCTGTTTCTTCATCATTAACGTTTCCTTCTCTACTGGATCTTTCCTATCAGCATACGAACATGCTGTTTCTCCCATCTTAACAAACATAGATAATAATAGTAATAAAACTTCTCTTAACCCCACTCTCCCTTACCAATGTACTATTTCATCTCTCTCTTTTTACAATTGAACATCTCAAAAGAGGTTTCAAATTTCTAACACCACAAAACTAGTTTCATATTTCTTTCTATATACTGTGTTGTGAAAAGTCCCTATGCCTGGAAATGCCTTTCCGCGTGAGACTTATTTTCACGTGTCTTGTTCTCTCATCTTGTTTGTGTATTGACTTCCATACCATCTTTTCAATGAGTCTCTTCTGGCCATCTAAACTGTATGCCTGAGTCGACCCCGTGGCTCAGTCGGGAGAGTGCGGCGCTGGGAGCGCAGCGGCACTGGGACCGCCGAGGCTGCAGGTTTGGATCCTGTATAGGGATGGCTGGTGCACTCTCTGGCTTGCCTGAGTCGACCCCGTGGCTCAGTCGGGAGAGTGCGGCGCTGGGAGCGCAGTGGCGCTGGGACCGCCGAGGCTGCAGGTTTGGATCCTGTATAGGGATGGCTGGTGCACTCTCTGGCTGAGCGTGGTGCGGGCGACACCAAGCCAAGGGTTCCGATCGCCTTACCAGTCACACACACAAAAAATAATAATAAAAATAAACTGTACCCCTTTCCCCCCAACACACTTTTTAAAAAAATTTTTCATTTTATTAGTATTATTTTTTTTACATTCTGTGTTGTTGTTGCAGAGCAGTTGGGAGGGAGGAGGAGGGGAAAGGGGAAGGAAATGTGATGGACGAAGGAAGGAGGAGGGGTGGGATCAAGGCTTGTGGCACCCCCCACATTCCCACAGGCGAGACGGGTGGGGGGGGGCTTCCAGTGGTGCCTTGGTTATTGCCGGGCTGGGTGCAGATGTCAGCGGGGTGTGGCAAAAGCCGTCGCCTCCCACCTCCCCAGCTTGGGAACCCTGGGCCTTTCTTGCTGCGCTTGGTGGTCGTCGCTGGGCTGGCTGCTCATGTTGGGGGGGTGTGACCAGGGCCCTCAGTCCCCCAATGATGGAAGCCCGGGCCACTTCCCACATTGGCTCGGTGGCCATTGCTGGGCTGGTGGCTAACTCAATACACTTTTTTGCTTTATTTTCTCCATTGCACTTATCACCATTTAACTTATTGAATTTTAACTTTACTTGAACTTTAACTTATTTTATGTTTGTTTGTCTATCCTCAGTAGAATGTAGGATTTAAGAGGTCAGGGGTTTTTATTTTATTTTGTTTATTGCTGAATACCTAATACCTAAAATAATGCCTGTAACATAGTAGTCATAATAAAATATTTGAATAATGGATTAATAAATAGAAAGGTTGGCTAAACTTATGCATGTTTAAGTGGTTTGGGGACCAATCCAGGAGAGAGGAAGAGGCTGAAAGTCTAAGAAGTGGGTATGGCTCCATAGCACAAATCTGAACATTTGATGGGAGGATGGAAGGGAGGAAAAGTGGGTAGGAATGCAAGTAAATTAGCAGATTTGGTAGTGACAGGTTGAGGTAGTTTCTGTGTAGTGGATTTATTTTCTCTGTGACATGGGAGAGGGTATCATATTCTAAGTAATGAGGTGATGGAGGGAGGCCTTGGGAATTGCAGAACAGTGTAGAAGTTTTTAAATGATCCTTGTGGAGAAAGGGAGAGAAAACTGACTAGAGAAACAAATAGGATTGACTGGCAGTGTTAAGGGTCCAGGTGAGGATTGTAAACATGATTTATAGTAGCGTCATTTTCTATATAATGGTTATTCTTGGTAGAGCTTTTCCAGAGGAACAGAGATGTTGGCTAGAGCAGATTCATAGTACTTATTGCCATTATCATAAATTATTTTTTATTTTAAAAAGTTTTGGTTCTTTAGCTAGATCTCTCTATCTTCATAGAACATTGTTCTGCTACCCATAAAAGACGCCATTAAAATTGTGGTCTTAGCATGACACCCCATACTTGGAACATACTTACAGGTCATGATTTGTGAAGTACCTAATTTGACAAATAAGTCTTAGTAAGTTTATAATGTGACCACATTTCTTATAAAGTCAAGTAGGAGAAGAGCCACTATTTGTCTTATATATATTTTGTGTTAAATAAATGGATTTAGATATTGTTTTACTTCTTCAAGTTGCCAGTTGGGATAATTAAAAAAATGTCTGCATAGAGGACTTGAAAGCATTTGTATTTGCTTTCTTTTTTAGGGGCAAAGAGGCCTCGAGTAACTTCAGGTGGTGTGTCGGAATCTCCCAGTGGATTCTCTAAGCATGTTCAATCCAATTTGGACTTCTCATCAGTAAACAGTGCTTCTAGGTAAGACTAGTAATAAAGATTAAATAGTTGTTGAATGTAGTTCCCACGAAGAATAATGTGTATATATATATATATATATTTTTTAAATAATGAACATTAATTTTATCAGTGTGAGAATGCTTGTGTGATATAAAAAAAGCCTGACAGATTTTATTTAAAGGCATATTTTCCCCTCTGTCTTAATACCTCAGTGAAGAAAATGTGAAGTACTCCAGTTCCCAGCCAGAACCACGGACAGGTCTTTCCTTATGGGATACCAGTCCTTCATACATTGATAAGCTGGTACAAGGAATCAGTTTTTCCCAACCCACATGTCCTGATCATATGCTTCTGAATAGTCAGTTACTTGGCACACCAGGATCCTCACAGGTAAGGGAATTTAGTTTTTCAAATAAATAATGACAGCCCTTTATTTTTATTGTCTTAAAATACTTTTAATGTATAAATCTTAGATATATATATTAACACTTCTAATTTATGCATATTCTTTGGATGTGAAAGAAAGAATTAGAGGAGGCCTTTAAGAAAAAGAATACTAAGTAACAAAAGAATTTTTAGATTAAATAGCTATGATATGACAGCTTTTGGTCATAATAGATTTATTAAGTTTTCCTCTATTTGTCATGTAGAATCCCTGGCAGCGTTTGGTCAAAAGAATGACTCGATTCTTTACCAAATTGGATGCAGACAAATCTTATCAGTGCCTGAAAGAGACCTGTGAAAAGTTGGGCTATCAATGGAAGAAGAGTTGTATGAATCAGGTATGTTTCACTGATTTTCACTGTATCTTTTCCTGAAGAAAACTTAAATATTTGAGTAAAAACTATCATTTTCAGGATATTTTAGAAATTCAAAATAGTTTAATTTGAAAAAGAAATAATTGAAATTCAAGGAATTTAAGTAAAATGTTCTTTACCTTAAGAAATAATATTTCTTAAAAGACTTCTCTAAGATTATTAAAAATGTTAAGTGGCTGGAGTCATTATTTTCTTAAAAACTACATAAGCTTAAATTGTAGACAATAACAATTGACTCCTTCTATGAAACATTAGCAATCCCACACTTTCTCCCATCTTTCCTGATCCCTCCTATCAATTTTTGTTGTTAATGTTATATCTATGCTCTAGTAATATAGATATTCTAATCTGTCTTTAGGCTTTTTAAAAAATGCTAATGTCATGAAAAACAAAGGGGCTGTTCTGTATTAAAGGAGACAAAAGAGGTCTCATAATTAAATGCACACATGATCTTTGACTAAATCATGGATAACAAAGGTAAAAGCAAGGGCTGGCTAGTTAGCCTAGTTAGTTAGAGCATGGCCTTGTAACACCAGGGTCAAGGGTTCATGTCTCTGTACCATAACTGCCTGCTGCAAAAAAAAAAAAAAAAGTTCATTTAAAAACAAAAAACAAACTATAAAGGATGTTATTGGAACATTGGGGAAATTTGAATATTTGAATATAGGCTGTATGTTAGATAAAGTTTGTGTATCAGTGTCAGATTTCTTGGGTGTGGTCATAATATTGTGCTTTGTAGGAGAATGTCTTCAGGCAAATAAAGGGTATATGGTTATTTATTATACACTTTTTTCAGTTTTTCTGCAGATTTGTAAGTTTTCAAAATTGAAAGAGGGAAATGTTAACTATGTAGAATTGTAAGACTACCCTGATTTTACTCTCACCTCATGTAAGTGATTCACTTTTTCTAGGTAGATTTATAGAGATAAAATTTGCAGAACAGAAAATCATCACTTTAACCATTTCAAAGTGTACAATTCAGTGGTTTTTAGTATATTCACAAAGTTGTGCAACCATCACTCCTGTCTAATTCCAGAACATTCCATCACTACAGAAAAAAACTTTGTATCATTTAGCAGTCACTCCTCATTCCTCACCCCACTTATTCCTGGCAAGTGCTAATTTACTTTCTGTCTCTGTATTGCCTTCTCCGGACATTTCATATAAATGGAATCATACGATATATGGTACTTTGGGTCTGTCTTCTTTTACTTAGCATAATGTTTTCAAGGTTTATCCATGTTATAGCATGTAACAGTACTTTTTTCCTTTTTATGAATGAATAATGTTCCATTGTGTGGATATGCTACATTTTGGTTATCCGTTCATCTGTTAGACGTTTCTACTTTTTGGTTATTATGAATAATGCTGCTATGAACATTCTTGTACAAGTGTTTGTATGAACAGATGTTTTCAATTTCTTAGATATATACATAGGATTGGAATTGCTGGGCTTACGGTAACTGTATGTTTAACTTTTTGAGGAACTGCCAAGTATTTTTCAAAAGCAGCTGTACCACTTTACATTCCCACCAGCAGTGTATGAGGGTTCCAATTTCTCTACATCCAAGCTTGTTATTGTCTGCTTTTTTATTATAGCCATATTATTGTTTATGAAGTGTTATCTTGTTTTTCCTTTAATTTTTTTTTTTTTTTGAATCAACCAACTGATTATACATATTTTTGGAGTTCAATGTTGACGTATTTTGATCAAGTCAATATTATTAGCATATATGTTATTACAAATTGTTATTTATTCTTTATGCCTCTTGTCCAATCCCTCCCCAACCTCCTCTCCCTCCCCACTCCCACCTCTGATAACCCTAGATTTCTTCTCTCCTTCTGAAAGAGTAACAGTTACTCTGTTGGTTTGTTGCCTAGATGATCTGTCCAGTGCTGAGAGAGGTGTGTTCAGGTCCCCCACTGTTGTCATAGAATAGATGCTTCTAGCACTCTGGAATGGGCTTTGTGGAGAGAGGCATCCTCTTCTTTTCTTTGGTCTCTGCTAGTGACTCTCCTTGTGTCAATGCACTCGAGTTGCTGGATGGTGGTTGTAGTGTCTTAGCCAGTGGTAGTAGTGTCTAGCCGGTAGTTGTAGCATCTAGCCAGTGGTTGTATGTGCATGGTGGTTGTAGTGTCTAGGCGTTGATTGTAGCGTCTAGCCACTTTTGTGGCATCTGTGGCTATTGTGGTGGCTGTGGTCAGATGGAAGTGGTGTTTTTGGCATGCTCCTTGCCTGGTTGTGGGAGGAGGGGTCGGTCCCCATCTCCATCTGTTTTTACATTCTAAGATGTTGTTGGGGAGCAGTTGGGTGGGAGGGGGAGAGGAAAAGGGGGAAGGAAATATGGTGGGAAGAGGAGGAAGGAGGGGGAATAGTTAAGCCTGTGGTACCCCCCTTATTCCTGCAGGGGAGACTAGGGGGTTTCCAATGGTGGCTTGGTCTTTGCTGGGCTGAATGCAAATGTCGGGGGTGTGACTGAACCCTCGGCTCCCCACTGTTCGTGCTTGGGAGCCCAGTGTGTTACCTGTAGCAGCTTGGTGGTCATTGCTGGGCTGTTTATGGGTGTCAGCGGGGCATGGCCAAGGCCCAAGGCCCGAGGCCCTCAGTCTCCCATTGCCCAGCTCGGAAGCCCAGGGCGCTTCCTGTGGCCACTCAGTGGTCGTCACTGGGCTGGTTGTGGGTGTCAGCAGGCATGGCTGAGGCCCCTGGCCCTCCCCACTCCCTGGCTTAGGGGCCCCAGGGGTTTCTGGTCCTCCTAGGTTTACAGGTGTTCTTTGGTGAAGTGAGATGTTTACTAGTTAATATCAAACCTTGTCTCTGGTCTGTGGGTATTTTGTTTTTCTTTCAGTTCTGTGTTGGATCATTTGTTCTTTCCACTACTTAACTCTGCACTGGAACTAATTTGTTGTCCTTTGCTTGCTTCTAAAACAGGGAAACTTCCTGTGGAGAGCAGCACTTGAGTTCTGTAGTTGAGCTAAATTGCTGCTTTGCTGCTTATTCCCTGGGGAAGGCTTTTTCTGCAGCTCAGGTTTTAATGGTTGGCTTTGTAGGTACTTCTGGGTCTTGTGAGATCTGGTACACCTGGGTTGTATAGAAACTCTGGTCTGGACCTGAGTCTTTTTAGCAAACTGCTTCCCCTGCAGTTCTATATTCTTGACCAGTCTACAGAGAGTGGGCCTGTGCTGATTGGAGGGCTGATCAGCTGTCCATGCAGTGTCCCAGTGTTCCCTCTGTGGGCCTGTCTCCCCCACTGCCTGCACTTCAGACACTTCCATGGGACAAGTTGTGCACTTGTGCCTTGCGATGACTCACTGGCCTCTGAGTGGCTCCTTTTTTCAGTTATTGTGTCTCCTTGCTCCTATGTCCACAGGAACCCTTTTAGTGGTCCTGCTGGCCTGAGGGCCACCAAGGCCCTCTTCTCCCCTTCTATCTCCAAGCAACTTCATAGTAAGGGCATAGCTGTGGCTTTTGCCACCTCTTGCTCCATGCACTCACCAGTTCCAGACTTGAAGCAGCTGGGATTCGAAATGGTGGGAGTGGGAGTGATCTTTTCTTTCTCTCATCGTGGCTTCTCCTGCCTTTACACACTCAGTAGATCTCTCCTCTTCCCCTCAGCTCTATTGGCCCCACCTTGGCTGTCATTGCTTTTTAATAGTTGTAAATTAGTTGATTTGTGGGAGAGAGTGACATGGGGGACCGTCTATTCCACCATCTTGACCGGAAGCAGCCTTATTTTTCCTTTTGGTTTGCATTTGTCTAAGAACTAATGATGTTGAGCATTTTTTCATATGCTTATTGCCATTTCTTTAGAGAAATATCTGTTCAGATCCTTTACCCATATTATTTATTTATTTATTTCTATTGTAATATAGTTGATTGTACATATCTGTGGGGTACAGAGTGAGTATCAATACTTGTGTGCTATATGTGTGCTCAAATCAGAATAATTATTATATTCAATAACATACACTGTCATTGCTATTTGTGGCCCTCTACCAGTTCCACCCTTCCCCCTCCCTTCCTGCTTCTAGTAACCTCAGTTCTCCTTTTGAAAGTTCATTGTATTATTGCGAATGTGTATCTTTCTTTTTCTTATTTATATGTTTACTATTTTGGCTTCCACTTATGAGTGAGAACATACAGTATTTCTCTTTCTGTGCCTGCATTATTTCACTTAATATGATTTTCTCTAAGTTCATCCATGTTGCTGTGAATGGCAATATTTCATTCTTTTTTATGGCAGAGTAATATTCCATTGTGTATATACACACCACATTTTCCTTACCCAATCATCTGATGATGGACATTAACATTGGTTCCAACTCTTAGCTATTGTAAATAGAGCTGCAGTAAACATGGGGGTGCAGGTATCTCTTCAACATGAAGCTTTCCATTCCTTTGGGTATACACCCAGCAGGGGAATTGCTGGATCATGCTTTGTCCATATTTTAACATAGGTTTTTTCTTTTTATTAAATTGTAAAAATTCTTTATATATTCTGGATACTAGAACCTTGTCAGATACCTGATTTGCAAATATTTTCTCCCATTCTGTGGGAGAATATTCTCTTGTTCTTTTCACTTTCTTGTTAGTGTCCTTTGATGCAGAAAAGTTTTTTAACTTTGATGAATTCTAGTTATTTATTTTTTTCTTTGTTGCATGTGCTTTTGGTGTTAAATTTAAGAAACTGTTGCCTAACACAAGATCATAAAGATTTACTCTTACATTTTTTTCTAACAGTCTTACAGGTTTAGGTCTTACATTTAGGTCTTTGATCCACTTAGAGTTAATATTTGTAATGGTGTGAGGTAGGGGTCCAGATTTAATCTTTTGCATGTGGATATCCAGATGTTTCATTACCATTTGTGAAAAGACTTTTCCCATTGGATGGTCTTGGTACCCTTGTTGAAAATAAATTGATCACAGATGTACAGGGTTTATTTCTGGGCTGTCAATTCTATCCCATTGATCTACATGTCTGTGCTTATACCACTACCACACTGATTTGGTTACTGTAGCTTTGTGGTAAGTTTTGAAATGGGAAAGTATGAGTCCTTGGAATTTGTCCCTTTTTTTCAAGAATGTTTTGGTTATTTGTGGTCTCTTGCTTTTCTGTCTGAATTTTAGGATCAACTTGACCATTTCTGCAAAAATAAAATTTGAAATTTTAATAGGGATTACATTGAATATATAGATTAATTTGGAGAATATTTCCATTTTAACATTAACTCTTGCAATTCAATAACATAGGATGTCTTTCCATTTTTTTTTTTTAGGTCTTTTAAAATTTCTTTTAAGAATATTTTGTAGTTATTTAGTGTCTTGCACTTCCTTGGTTAAATTTATTCCTAAGTGTTTATTGTTTTTGACACTATTGTAAATGGAATTGTTTTTTAAATTTCATTGTCAAACTGTTCATTGTCAGTGTATATGCAACCGAATTTTATGTATCAATCTTGTATTCTGCAAATTTGCTGAACTTATTAGCTCTAGTAGCTGTTTTGCAAATTCTTTAGGTTTTTCTCTGTATAAGATCACATTATTTGCAAATATAGTTTTACTTCTTCCTTTTCAATCTGTTTGCCTTTTAATTCTTTTTCTTGTTTAATTGCTCTGCTAGGACGTGCAGTATTGGACAGTATGTTGGACAGAAATGTTGAGAGTGGATATCCTTATCTTGTTCCTGATCTTAGGAGAAAGCTTTTGGTTTTTCATCATTAGATATAGTTAGCTGTGGGTTTTTTCATAGATGCTGTTAGCAGGTAGAAGAGGATCCTTTCTGTCCCTAGTCTGTTGAGTGTTTCTGTATTAGTCAGGGTTCTCTAGAGAGATAGAATCAATAGGATACATTATAATTATATGAGAGGGATTTACAAGGGAAATTAGCTCACGTGACTATAAAGAAAAGTTCCACAATAGGCCATGTATAAACTGGATGCCAGTAGCATGGCTCAGTCCAAGTCCAAAGGCCTCAAAACCAGGGAAGCTGATGGTGACTTTGGTGTAAGTTCTGGAACCCAAAAGCTGAAGAGTCTCAAGCTCTGATGTCCGCGGAGAGGAGAGAAGTGTATCCCAGCTCCAGCAGATCAAGAGAGAGAGCTTCACCTCTTTCCTGTGTCTTTTGTTCTCTTTGAACCCCCAGCAGATTGGATGGTTTCCCACCCATATTGAGGGTGGGTCTTTCCCACCCAGTCTAATCAGACTGTCATACTAATCTCTGCTGGAAACACCCTCATGGACACACCTAAAAAGATTGCTTTACCAGGTTTCTCAGCATTCTTTCATCTAACCAAGTTGACACCTAGAATTAACCTTCACAGTTTCTATCATGAAAGAGTATTGGATTTTGTCAAGTTAGTTTTTTGCATCTATCGAGATGATCATGTGGATTTTCCCATTTATTAATATGGTATATTACATTAATTGATATTTGTATTTTGAATCAACTTTGCATTCCTGAAATAAATCCCACTTGGTCATAGTGTTTAATCCTTTTAGTATATTGCTGGATTTGATTTGCTAGTATTTGCTGAATACAAAAAAGTATAAAGTATTTTACTTTATATTAATAAGGGGTATTCATCTGTACTTTTCTTTCAATGTTTTGTCTGGCTTGGTATTAGGCTAACATTAGCCTCATAGAATGAATTAGGCAGTTTTCTCTCCTCTCCTATTTCTTTGGAAGAGTTTAAGAAGGATTGATGTTAGTTCTTTTTAAACATTGGTTGAATGGGGCCATCTGGTCCTAGGATTTTTTTTGTAGAAATTTTTCAATTACTGACTCAATGTCTTTGCCTGTTATGGATATATTCAGATTTTCTGTTTTTGAGTCAGTTCTGGTAATTTGTATGTTTCTAGGAATTTATCCATTTCATTTTGGTTATTGAACATGTTGGCATATAGTTCATAATATTCTCTTATAATCCTTTTTAATTCTATAAAGTTAGTTGTAATATCCTTACTTTCATTCCTAATTTTAATAATTTGAGTTTTGGGGATTTTTTTTTTCTTAGTCTGGCTAAAGGTCAATCAATTTTGTTGATCTTTTCAAGAACTAACTTTTAGGTTTACTGATTTTTCTCTATTGTCTATCTGTTATCTTTATTTATTTATTTTATTATTTCCTTCTTTTTTGGACTTAACTAAGTTTTTTGGACTTAACTGTCTTAGTCTATTTTCTATCCTTTATAACAGGATACCTGAAACTGGGTAATTAATAAAGAAAAGAAATTTATTTCTTACAGTTTTGGAGGCTAGGAAGCCCACGGTTGAGGTGGTGCGTCTTGTGAGAGTCTTCTTCCTGGTGGGAGCTTTCTGAAGAGTCCTGAGGTAGTGCAGAGTATCTTCACACATCAAAAGGTCTGAGCATGTTAGCATATCGCTCAGGTCTCTTTCTCCTCCTATGAAGCCTCTAGTGCTACTCCTATGATAACCCATTAATTCATTAATTCATTAACCTTAATCCTGAATGGATTAATTCATTCATGAGGGCAGAATCCTCCCGATCCAATCATCTTAGCCCCACCCGTCAATACTGCCATATTGGGGATTAAGTTTCAACTTGAGCGTTAGAGGGGACAAACATTCAAACCATAGCACTGGCTCTTCCTTTTTTACTTTTGCAAGTGATTGTTCCTATTGGTTATTGATTGGAGATCTTTTTTTTTCTAAAGCAATTTTAGGTTTACAGCAAAATTGAGTAGAAGGTACAGAGATTTTCCATATGCTCCCTCCCCACCTTACATACATAGCCTCCACCATTATTGTTGTCCCCTATCAGAGTGGTACATTTCTTACAATTGATGAACCTACATTGACACATTATTATCACCCAAAGTCCATAGTTTACATGAGGGTTCACTCTTGATGTTAAACATTCTATGAGTTCGGACAAATTTATAATGATATGTATCTACCATTGTAGTATTATACAGAATAGTTCCACTGCCCTAGAAATTTTCTGTGTTTGCTTATTTTGCCCTCCCATCCCTGTAACCCCTGATAACCACTGAACTTTTTATTATCTTCATGGTTTTGCTTCCAGAATGTGATATAGATGGAAGCATACAGTTATGTAGAATTTTCAGAGTGGCTTTTTATTTTTTTTTACTTAGTAATATGCATTTAAGGTTTCTGTAGGTCTTTTCATGGCTTGATAGCTCATTTATTTTTTTGTGCTGAATAATATTATCTGGATGTACCAATTTATCCATTCACCTACCAAAGGATATCTTGGATGCTTTCAAGTTTTGGAAATTATGAGTAAATATCAGTGTGTAGATTAGTAAGAAATTGCCAAACTGTCTTCCAAAGTGGCTATACCATTTTGTATTCCCACCAGCAGTGAATGTGTTCTGTTGCTCCACATCATTCTTATTTTTTAGTGTAACTGCTTATAGCTGTAAATTTACCTATGAGCACTGCTTTTTCTGCTTTCCCTCAGTTGGTATGTTGTGTTTTCATTTTCATTCATATAGAAGTATTTTTTTTTATAATTTCCCTTGTGATTTCTTCCTTCACCCGTTGGTGACTTTGGTGTGCTGTCTGATTTGCACATATTTGTGAGTTTTCCAAAGTTCTTTCTGTTACTGGTTTTTAATCTTATTTCATTGTGGGAGAGAAAATACTGTAGAGGGTTAACATCTTATGATACGTTTTGCTAAGAGGACGGCCGTGGCCTCTGGCCACAGCCAGAAGAGGCACATGGCACCAGTACCCATGTGGGATGTGCTGCACACAGTATTTCTCTAAGATCATGTAAAAGCCTCCATTTTCCAGATTTTTTAAGAATGCAAAAAATAGGAGCATTCCATGGACTAGTAGAAGGTTCAGTATGTCCAACCTGCAATTGCTCTTGTGTAAGAGCATTTACATGCTTGACTTTGTCCCCTTTAAGGGGCCATTGCTCTACCCAAACAGGACCAGATAACCATGTCAGTTTGGCTCTGTGGCAATGGTGGTAAGGATAAATTTGTAGGGGTGGAAAGTTGTAAATTCCATTGAGCCAATAAATCTCAACCCCATAGAGTAATTGGCAAATTAAGGATATAAGGATAAATAGTTTCTGGTTGACCATCAGGAATTGAGACAAGGAATAGGGTATTTACTCTGTAAAGGTTGTTTCTCACCACCTAACCCTGTAACAGTAAGAGTCGATGATTGAGTGGGCCAGTGAGAACACCAATCCTTATGTGAGATAATTGTAACATCAGCTCCAGTTTCAGCTAAACCACTAATAGCTTTTTGATTAACTAACATCATAAGATATGGCCTTTGTTGAGAAATTTTTGTAACCCAGAAAGCTTCAGTGCTGCCAAAGCCATTGGTAGCCTGAGAATGTGAAGAACTGTTACGTGCGGGCCAGCCCGGTGGCGCACTGCTACAGTGCGCCACTTGGGAGCACGGCGGCGCTCCCGC
>NW_007735090.1:88813-95552 GCF_000696425.1 Galeopterus variegatus
ACACTGAGGGTTGCGATCCATTGCCGGACACGAAAAAAGACAAAAAGGAAAAAAAAAAAAAAACTGTTAGGTGCAAAATAAGGAATTAAAAGAAGTTGAGCAAGACAAGTACCAGCAGGGAAAGAATGAAATCCTTGACTAGTAAACATAATTTTAATTTGACCTTTATCACTCCAGGTAAAACTTGAATACCTTGGCTTGTGAAACTAGAATGTCCCATAATTAACCCTCCTGTTCCCAAAGGAAGTGGACCCCATATTGGAGTAGAAATGACTTACATTCCCAGCTTCATTAAGCAGTAGATCTTCTGCAATAGGAATATCTAAATTTGTACCTCCCTTAGTTGCAGTGACCAGATCAGTTACATGGAGGCGGGAGGTGCTGTTGGTTTGAGAGTTGGAGTCCATTCTGGCACCTGAACATTCTAATTGTGGGGACGAGGACTCCCGTTTTGTTGAGAGGTGTGAGAGCCAACACCCCTTTTCCCGTTTCCCTAATGAGAAATGGGATTGCCATCAGCATCGAATGTGGAACGACATTGATTAGCCCGATGAAACCCCTTTTTACATTTAGGACATTTTAGGTTGAGGTTATGTAGATAAATCATCGAGAGCCAACACCCCTTTTCCCGTTTCCCTAATGAGAAATGGGATTGCCATCAGCATCGAATTTGGAACGACATTGATTAGCCCAATGAAACCCCTTTTTACATTTAGGACATTTTAGGTTGAGGTTATGTAGATAAATCATCTTTTTTACAATCATTTTGAAAATGTCCTTTACCACATTTAAAGCAAGTAGAGGTTTGTAAAGCAGCAGCAAGTATGTGTGCTTTATGAGTTTTTGTGCCTACATTTTGACAAGTTTTGATCATATCAGCCAATGTTGGAGAGAAACCTTGAAGAGCTTGCAATGCTCATTTATAGTCACTATTTGCATTTTCAATTGCTAATTGTAAAAGCAAGGCCTCAGCCGCTTTTGCATTTTCTACCTGACGAGAAATGGCATTTTGTAATCTGTTAACAAAATCCATGTGTGGTTCTAATGCTCCTTTTCTAGTAATGGCAAAAGATCCAGTAGGAGTGCCTGTATCTGGAATATGTGCCCAAGCCCAAATGGCTACTTGAGAAGTTTGAGGAAAAGCTTGTTGTGGAAATTGAGCTTGTAAAGCAGGAGTAGAAAAATTACCTTGCCCTAATAACATTTCAAACCCTACTGGAATTTGAGTTTGTAAATTATCCATGGATATTTGAGTACATTTATCTTGATAATCTTGGAGCCATAAATTATACTGTGCAGGAGGCAAAAGAGTTTTTATTAACATTCTCCAGTCCCAAGGAGTCATTTCATATAAAGCTCCAATATTTTCCACCAAGAGCTTTGAATGCCATTTTCTGTAATATTCTTCTTTAACTCCTTGTATACCTGTCAAGGCATAGCATCATGTCTAGGTTGTTGTCCCAGTGTTTAGAGCACCAGGAAAGCCAAAGAAGCTTCACCATCAACATTAAGACATTCTTGGAAACAGAGTTCAATGATTCCTTCATATTTGTCAGAAGCAAGACCAGGATTTCCAATAGGAGGACAAGAAGGAATAGGAGCAGGTGGAGGTGTACTATTAATTTTCTCCACCACATATACTGAGGGATTAAATTTATCTGTCCGAGGAGAGGCATGATCTTGTTGCTGAATAGGTCTAAGAACTAAACAGCATAGATTCCATGTAGTCAGATGTTGGACTGTAACTATACCTATAGCATTACACAGCCAATGACCAACTCATTCCCAGTCTTTAATATCCAAGGGGCCTTCGTTAGGATACCAAGGACATTGTTCATGAATTACCTTCAATAATTGTATTAATTGATATTATGATACTTTACAATTAGCTGCTCAAGGAAGGCCCTGTAATTTCAGTTTATGTTTGCACTGTTCTGGAGAAAAAGAATTACCCATATTGGAAATGAAAGTAAAAGCAGTATAAGCAGATTAAAGAAGCTCCTAGTCTGAAAAAGAATGTGTTAAAAACTTCGCCGAGGGAAGTCAGTTAAAATTTCCAATGCCCCATGATATAGGAGGATGCATCTCTTTCTTTAGAAGGCTTAGGGAGTTTTCTTACTGTTCTGTGGAATGGCCTATAGAAAGTGTCACATCAGGGTCACCAAGATGTGATGAAGATTGAAGCAGAGACGGTAATGAACTACTCGGAGAAAATGGCAGTTGTAACCAAGGGATTAGGAGTGATCATTCACTAAGCAAGTGAAGGCCAAAAGCCAAAGTCCAACGGATATTTATTATGATAGCTGTGGGAAAAGTAAGCGAGCAGGAATAAAAGAGGTGGAGCCCCCGGGACAGAACTCCTGAAATTTATTTGAATAGACTATATTGCATACGCCCCTGAGCCCAAGGATGCAGCAGTTTCTCACAGCTGCATATTCCCTTGAGTTCAAGGATGCAGCAGTTTCTATCAGCTGGTGTTATCATCCTGAGAAATACTGCGTGCAGCATGTCCCACATGGCTACTAGCACTGTGTCTCTCTTCTGGCTGTGGCGAGAGGTCGTGGCCATCCTCTTAGCAGAACATATCACAAGATGTTAATCCTCTACAAAATACTTTGTATGATTTCATTCTTTTAAAATTTATGAAGACCTTTTTTTTTTAACCTAACGTGGTCTATAGGGAGAATATCGCATGTGTACTTAAGAAGTATGTGTGTTTTGCTGTTGTTGGGTGAAGTGTACTATATATGTTGTTCACATCTTTTATTTCCTCATTTGCCTTTTTCTAATTTTTGTACTTATTATTGAGAATGGAGTGTTGAAATATCCGACTGTTATTGCTGTTGTTGTATTTTCTTGATGTACTGATCCTTTTAACTTTTATATAATGTCCTTTTTGTTCTTCGTAACAGGTTTCATTAGTCTGTTTTGTCTGATAGTAGTGGAGCCACACCAACTCTCTTTTGGTTATTGTTTATAGGGACTTTTCCCTCCCCCCCCTTTTACTTTCAACCTATTTGTCTTTGAATCTAAAGTGATTGGTTTATAGGCAGCATATAGGTGGCTCATGTTTCTTTTTTACAAATCTGCTTTTTAATTGAATAATTTAATACACTTACTTTCAGTGTCATTACTAATAATGATCCACCTGTTTTCTATTTAGTTTCTACATGTTTTATGTCTTTTTCATTCCTCAGATTTTCCATTATTGCCTTTATTTGTTTTTAATGGATATTTTCTACTTTACCATTTTAATTCCTTTCTTGTTTTTTGTTTTGTTTTTCATGGGGTTTTTTTATTTTCTTTTTTCTTTTTTAAATGATGACCAGTAAGCTTAACCCTTGACTTGGTGTTGTCAGCACCATGCTCTCCCAAGTTTGCTAACTGACCATCCCTACATTGGGATCCAAACCCGTGGCCTTGGTGTTATCAGCACCACACTCTCCCAAGTGAGCCATGGGCTGGCCCTTTTGTTATTTTCTTAGTGATTGCCCTGAGAATTACAACCTTAATTTATAACAATCTAGTTTGGATTAATAGTAATTTAATCTGAGCAGTATAGAAAACTTTGGTCCTGTATATCTTTACCAACCCCCCATGCTGTTATTGTCACAAATTGCAACTTTATGCATTATGTATCCATCAATATTGATTTATTTTATAATTATTGATACATAATTATTGCTTTACATAGTTGTCTATTAAATCAGAAAAAAGGAGTTACACTGAAAAAATTTGTTAAGTTTGTCTTTTATATTTACCAGTGTAGTGACCTTTACCAGTTCTGTTTATTTCTTCACATGGATTTGAGTTACTGTCTAGTGTTCATTCATTTCAGCCTGAAGGTCTCCCTGCAGCATTTCTTGTCATTAAGGTCTTGTAGTAATGAACTCTCTCAGGTTGTATTTAACTGGGAATGCCTGAATTTCTTCTTTGTTTTTGACAGATAGTTTTGCTGGATATAAAATTATTGTTAGATAGTTTTTGTCTTTCAGCACTCTGAATATCTCATTCCACTGCCTTCTCACTTTCAAGGTTTCTGATGAGAAATCAGCTGTGAATCTTCTTGAGGATTCCTTGTATATGATATGTTGCTTCTTTCCTGCTGCCTTTAAAAGTCTTTTTTTTTTTTTTTTTGGCTGGCTGGTGTGGGGATCTGAACTCTTGACCTTGCTGTTATCAGCACCAAGCTACAACCAAGTGAGCTAATGGCCAGCCTCAAGGTTCTCTCTTTCAATTATTTGTCTATGATGTATCTTGTGTGGATCTCTTTGAGTTTATCACATTTGGAGTTCATTGAGCTTCTTGGATGTGTAGATTAATCTTTTTAATCAAATTTCGAAGGTTTTGGCCATTATTTCTTTAAATATTCTGTCTCTTTCTCTCCACTCCCTCTTAGACTTCCATTAAGCATATGTTGGTACTCTTGATGGTGTACCAAAGGTCTCTTAGGCTCTGTTCATTTTTCTTCATTCTTTTTTATGTTTTTCAGGGATAGTTTTGACTGGTTGCTGTTTTTCTTGTATATGGGCCATACTTTCTTCTTTTTGCATGCTCTGTAATTTTTCATCGAAAACAACATTTTTAATATTATGTGGCAACTCTAAAAATAAGATTTTTTCCCTCTTGCCCCAGGGTTTGTTGTAGTTGTTTCCTGATTGTAGTTGTTTGGTTTTTTTAGTGGCTTTTCTGATATAATTTTTTAAAGTTTGTATTCTTTGTCAAACATGGCTATGAGGTTTCTGTTCCATTAGCTTGGTAGTCAGGTAATGACTAGACAGAGATCTTCTTACTGTCTAGGAACCAAAAAAAAAATCTCCTAGTATCTGTAAAGGGGTTCTGTATGTGTGTTGGGGCATACCTCCAATTTTCAGCCAGGAAGTTTACAGCTCTGCCGTTGCCTTCACTGTCTGTTTGCACAGAGCCTCAAAGTTAGGCAGAGGTAGAGCTTAGGGCTTTCTTAGACCTTTCTTGAGCATGTGCACTGCCCTAGTCATAGGGGTGCCCTTTTAGATTTCCAGGTTCGTGTAGGAACTTTACAACGTCCTTATTCAAAAACATCTCATTCCTTTGCCTTTTCTTCCAAGCTTTTTGGGTAGTCTGTTTGCCCCAGTTCCTGTCCATTGCTTCAGTCAGCAGAGACTAAGGCATTTTCCTGTAAATATTTTCAACTAATGCTCCAGAAGCAGTTTTAGCACAAGGTGAGTTACTGTTAGGAAGGCGAAATAAAGATAAGCCTTTGAGCAGGTTTTTCAGGGAACCACATCAGTTTAAAACAGTTTGTAAAAGAGGTTTATCCTACTCTCACCTGTACCTGTACTTGGAATGTAGACTATTATTTTCAAGGTTACTACTGCATGAAGACCAGGGGATGGGAACAGTGTAAGTTATAATGCCAGAAACTCACTGTCTTTACTGAATTTCAGCTGTTTTCTTGAATGAGTGCTCCTGTGTTGCTGCAAGCTTTTAGTTTACAGTGTTCTGAAAAAGTTGATTTTGATAGTTTTTGACAGTTTTTAGAATTGCTTTTGTGGAGTTATGGTCTTTTGGAGGTTTTTACTCTGCCATTTTCACTGACATCACTCCTTGATTCACTTTCTATATCCTTGAAGAATTTTCTATGTCTTTGAAGTTTAAGAGCTTAATTTAGATGTTTTGAGTATCTTTTATTAATTTTCCCAGAATATAGTGTGTTGTTTCAGCATTTCACAATTATGATACAGCTGTGTGTTTTCATAGTTGTTTCTTGAAATAAGAGTTATTACAATTTCTGTAATTTGGGCTTAGGTGGGCAGATCTGCTGCTGATCTTGCATGGGCTGTGGGCATTCAGCTGTGGTCGTTTGATGGCTTTGGCTGATGGTCTAACCATCTTCACTCACATGTTTGGGGTCTTTGTGCTGGCTATTTGCTGCACCTGTACTTCCATATCATTCATCTAGCCTGAGTTTCTTTAGGCCATAGGAACATTATGAAAGAGTGAAAGTGAAACTGCAAGGTCTTTCAAGACCTTCTCCATCTTCTGATTGCTGCTTGTTGCTATTCAGCCACAGATCAAGTTATTTTTAATAATCTAATTTTTGATCACTTGTTTTCCCTTTCATTATATTTTTATTCTTTGATTGTTTCTTCCTTCAATTGTATTTTGGTTAAATACTAAATTTCTTGTGTTGCTAAGAGATTGCATAGACTCAATCCCTGATAATGGAGCTGTACTGTTTACAGGTTGGTTTGGGTTGGACACACACACACCCTTTGGAGAAGATAGAGACCTTGGAATGAGTGAGATTTTCAACATACTTGATACTTCTCTTATGGAAGTACCTTGCAAATTTTTATCACAGTAGTATCATTGACCTGAGAATATGGTTTTTGTTAGAGTATTCTCTGCTCACACATCTGGCATAATCTTTTTGTTGTTGTTGCCTTAGGTTACTGTATCAACAACTGACAGGAGGAACAATAAACTGATCTTCAAAGTGAATTTGGTAGAAATGGATGAGAAGATATTGGTTGACTTCCGGCTTTCTAAGGTATTTTTGATATATTTCATTATAATATTCTTTCTATGGAAATATTTCTATGAGTATTTTTTTAATGGCATTATATTTGTATACATGTGGCATTTGTAAATATATGGCAACTTGCTTTTTTCCATTTAATATTACAAACATTCATCATTATCTTTTCTTCCAAAACATGTTTTTTTTTTTTTTTTCCGTGTCCGGCAACGGATCGCA
>NW_007735090.1:96084-99630 GCF_000696425.1 Galeopterus variegatus
GCAACGGGATTGCAAGCCTCGGTGTTGCTCCCGCGCCTCACTCAGCCAGTGAGCGGGAGCCGGTCCGTATGTGGGATCCGAACCCTCGGACGGGAGCGCCGCCGCGCTTCCCAAGCGGCGCACTATCCAGCAAAACACGTTTTTTAAATGACATTTTTCTTATTATATAAGTTTTTGGGTTTTTGTAGAAAATGTAGATAAGTAAAACATAAGAAAATTAAAATCCTAAATCATACTACTTAGCAGTAATCATCCTTAATATTTGAAGCATTCTCATTTTTCTTAATCAATTTGTTTATAATGTCTTTTAATAAAAATTGATTTGTTAAGTGTTTGCACATTATAATTTAATGAACAAAGCTTTACTTGGTATGGGTAATTCTGTGATTAATATTCTAATAAATATTTTGTTCACATTTCTGATTATTTCTTTAGAAATTATTGGTTCTAAGGTTATAATTTTAAAGCTCTTGATAAGAACAAAATAGCATTTTTAAAAAAATTTATTTCCTGAGAGATTTCATGTGGCTCTAAAGGATATTGGAGGGGTAGGTCACATTCTTTATATTAGAAATTTGCTGTAATACTGTTTTCTAGATGCTTGCTATGAAACTAAATTATTAAGATCCTGGTGTAATGAAATCCTTCTCATAACTGAATCTATTGTCTATCGATATAGTATTATAGTATTATAGTGTAGTTGTGTAGCCTATTTTAAGTTTACAAAGCCACACTGCTTATGGAAAACAATGACTTAGATTCAGAGATACCAGCACTTGAAGCAGACAGGATGTCATTTTTTTTCTGATCTCTGAGCTCAGTGTGGTGGAAACAGTGATGGGAATGAAATCAGGTCAGAATTATTTATGTAGCCATTTCCTGTACCAGAATATTTGGTCTTCATAAGAGGACCTGAAGACAATTGTAGTTAGACAATCTAAGAATGTTTGTCTCTTCTTACCACTAAAGAGAGTTTGATTTAATGGCATAATCTTTTTTTTTTAACATTATTTTTGGATATTATTCCTAATATAGGGTGATGGATTGGAGTTCAAGAGACACTTCCTGCAGATTAAAGGAAAGCTGAGTGATGTTGTGAGCAGCCAGAAGGTTTGGCTTCCTGCCACATGATCTGTCCATTGGCTGTGGGGATTTCTGGTGAACATAGTGCTGCTACATTGACATTATTTTTCCTAGAGAAGATTAATTATTCTATTCTGCAAACTTGTAAACGATAGTTCCTGAAGAGTTCTCTTCCTTCTTTACCCAAACATCTTCCAGTTCTTTTTGTATGTCCTGCATACACACGATACCTATATCTTAATTGTAAGTAAAACTTTGGGAAAGGAATGGATAGAATTCATTAAATATTTCTTCAGCTGTGTTTAGTGTCTGAATTTGAAACCCATCTGTTAGGAACCAAGGTTTGGGGTACATAAATTTGCCACCTTTTATGTGAATATCTCATTTTTACCAAAAGATTTTATTTCATCCAAAAAGTATATATTTCTTTTATGTTGATTTAATTATAAGAGTGAATTAGTAAAAACGTATTCCTTGTGATTTTTCGACAGTAGTGTAACCCTGAGAATTGTACCTGTAATTTCAAAAGGGCCTGACCAGTTATATAAACCTGTTTTTGAATTATAAGGATTAATTAAAATTGCAATTAGATGTTTCTTTCGGTGTAGTTAGTAATGTATAATATACTGGTTGGTCTTTCAAGTAGAAGTTGAGCAGAAACTCTAGTGCTTAACTAATTTTACTCTAAAAATTACTGTTGCACATCTTAAATATTTTTCTATATTATTTTCTACTTTCACAGCCATATTTTAATTCTTTACTACAGAAATAAATTCTGTTTTGAAAATGAATATCTAACTCTGTGAACTTATTGGTTACCAAGCTTTTAGGAATAAGAGGGATGGAGGGAATAAGGAAGCTGTAATAGAAATTGCTTATTCCTGGTTCTTTTGTATATTAGATTTACTAAAACTTTGTTTTTCTAATAAAATTTATGTTAACTTTTGAATATTTTATGTTGGGGCCCTGTATTCCTTTTTCTAGATAAATTATATAATTAATCAGTTATCTTAGTATGAAGGCAGGAACATGTAAAATTTCGTGGTTAGAGTTTATTATATATTACTGTATACTGGCAAATTGTGTTACTGTGGTGTATACACAGGGGAAGAATAAATTTGAACCTATTAGTGTTGCTCCTAAGAATTGATCTGTAAATCCTCAAATATTAGAGAAATTTTATTTTTGAGAATTGTCTGCTAGCCATTAGTATCTGTCAGAAACCAAGTTATCTCTGCCTTTGACCCCTTCCCTGAGCTCCAGCATTGTACAACCACAGCCTACCTGAACTTTCTACTTGAATGTCTACTGGGAATCTCATGACCAAAAGCACCTTATTTATTTATTTATTTATTTATTTATTTTTTTGACTGGTAAGGGAATTGCAACCCTTGGCTCGGTGTCGTCCGCACCACGCTCAGCCAGTGAGTGCACCGGCCATCCCTATATAGGATCCGAACCTGCGGCCTTGGCGCTACCAGTGCTGCAATCTCCTGAGTGAGTCACGGGGCCGGCCCCAGAAACACCTTTTGAATTCTATCTTCCAACCTGTTTCTCTCCTACTTTCCCCTAATCTTGGTACATGTTACTTTCAGTCCCCTAGTTTGTTAAGCCAAAACCTTGGAAATCATTCTTGATCCTTTTTTTCATATTCTGTATTCAGTTCAGCAAATCCTATTCAATTTGGCAAATATATTCAAAATATGTACTGCTTCACACCTCTGCTAGAACTATAGTTGAAGACACTCTCATCATATTAGTTATCCCTAAGCAGTTTATTTTCCAGAAAAGCAGTCAGAATGATCTTTCTGTAAAATGTGAATCTCATATCCTTGCCCTACTTTCAGTTCTCATGGCTTTTCTTCACACTTAAAAACAAAATTCAAAACTCTGTCCATGAGCTCTACAACTTTATGTGATCTCTCCTCTGGCCATCTCTTTGGCTTCCTTTCCTCCTTGTTAATTTTGCTCTAGTCATGTTGGCTTTACTGTTCCTGCAAGATAAGCACATTCCCTCCTCAGGGTTTTTCACTTGCTGTTCCCTATACCTGGAGTCCTTTGTCCCAAATGTTTCGTGGCTTGTGCTTCATTTTAGGTCTCTGCTTAAATGTCACTTCTTCTGCACAGTCTTTCCCTGACTTATCTAATGTAATACCCTCGTTTGTCACTCTTTATTTTTCATCATAATTTTTATTACCTGACAGAGGATATTTTAATTTATCTGTTAAATGTCTGTTTCTCACATTGGAATATGTAATATATAAGCTCCTTGAGGTCAGTTATCTGTTCTGTTCAGTTCTATATCCCTAGCACCTAGAAGAATAGTATCTGATACATTACAGCATGCAATAAACAGCTGTTCAGTGAAAAACTCAGCACTGAGTTAATCTGATCTACCCTCAAAATATATCTGGAAGCTGTCCATTTCTTTCCATTTCCATTGCTGTTACCTCAGTTCAAGCT
>NW_007735090.1:99861-121509 GCF_000696425.1 Galeopterus variegatus
AAATATATCTGGAAGCTGTCCATTTCTTTCCATTTCCATTGCTGTTACCTCAGTTCAAGCTCCTTCATCTCTTCTGGATTTCAGTAATAAAAACTCAAGTCTTCCCTCTTCCACTTCTTCTGCTTTTGTCATTATCTAGCCCTCTCCCCCTCAAACAATCTTTTCTTTATGTAACCCTTAAATTATTTTTTTAAACTTATAAATTGTACCATGAACCCTTGCTTAAAAAACTTCTAATAGGGCCGGCCTGGTGGCACACTGGAGAGTGTGCCGCTTGGGAGTGCAGCGGCGCTCCTGCCGAGGGTTCGGATCCCATGTGGAGACCAGTTCCCGCTCATTGGCTGAGCGCGGTGCGGGCGCAACACTGAGGGTTGCAATCCTGTTGCCGGTCCCCGGTACGGGCGCGACACCGAGGGTTGTGATCCCGTTACCGGTCAGTGAAAAAGACAAAAAGGGAAAAAAAAAAAAAAACAACTTCTAATAGCTAGGGCCGGCCCCATGGCGCACTCGGGAGAGTGTGGTGCTAGGAGCACAGTGGTGCTCCCGCCACGGGTTCGGATCCTATATAGGGATGGCCGGTGTGCTCACTGGCTGAGCGTCGTGTGGGCGTCACCAAGCCAAGGGTTGCGATCCCCTTACCGGTCACAAAAAGGACAGAAAAAAAAAAAAACTTCTAATAGCTTCCCATTGCATCAAGAATGGAATCTAAATTCTTTGCTACAACCTACCTGGCCCTACCTAATTCAACCCTCTGTCCTCTTTGCTCACGACTCCAGACAGAGTTGCCTTCTTTCTGTTCACTGAATACACCAAGGTCCATTCCCCCTTCAGGGCTTTGATGTTTGTTGCTTTCTGTGCTTGGAACCTCTTCCGGTAGTTTGTATGGCTGGCTGAGCACTTAAAATCTCAGTGCTACTACCCCCATTCCCTGTAACATTATTCTATTTTCTTCATAGAACTGATCACTAAAATTATTTGTTTGTTGTCTATCTCCTCCACCAAAATGTAAGCTTAGACTTTGTCATTCCTTTTCACGCTTGTGTATCTTTATATAGAAAGAACAGTACCTGGAATATAGTAAGTACTAAGTAAATATTTGTTGAATGAATTAATGAATGTTGAATAAATTAATGAGTTAATTAAATATCAGATGAAGAAAACTCCACAGAATATTGTAAGGAGGGGGTGAATAGATGGATAGTAAATAAATTCTGTCAACTATTGGAATTTGTGTAGGATGGTGGAAAAGCTTCAGTTTCAGATTGGGCAGACTAGTTCTGACATTTAGTTATGTGAACACTGGCAATTGCCTCTGTAAAGAGGCTGATAAGTACCTTTTAGATAAGATTATTTTTGGGCCGGCCCTGTGGCGCACTCGGTTGAGTGCAGTGCTTGGGAGTGCGGCGGTGCTCCCGCTGAGGGTTCGGATCCCATATAGAGACCGGTCTGCTCACTGGCTGAGCGCAGTGCGGACGCAACACCGAGGGTTGTGATCCCGTTGCTGGTCACGGTAACCGGGCGTGACACCGAGGGTTGCGATCCCGTTACCGGTCAGGAAAAAACACAAAAAGGAAAAAAAAAAAAAGATTATTTTTAATCTTAAATGTGTTAATGTATATAAAGAGTATAGTATATACTGTTTTGCACAAAAAGGCATTCAGTGAATATAAGGTGCTGTAGTTTTTCTGTACTGCTTATTATCCTGTTGGGAGAAGGTATTTACTCCCATTATTAAAAGTAATATCTGCTTATCAGTGAAAATTAGCAAAGCGCAGAAAAGTAGAAAGGGTAGAGGGGGATTTACTACCTGAAGAGAACAGCTAAAATTTTGATGGAAAAACCAACCCGTGCTTGTGTCTGTGTGTGTGTGGTTGTTGAGATAAATATAAATACATAAAATATGTACAGTTTAACATGCATTTGTAAAGTTACCTGTTTAACCACAACTCAGTTGAATAAAGATCATTTACAGGCTCTTATATAAACTTCCCATATACTCCCTCCCAGTCACAACCCATTCCAAGAGAACTGAAAGCCAATAAACACACAAAAATTTGTACTTAAATGTTCACAGCAGCCACATTTATAAACATTTTTGAGAAAATCATGGATTCACATGTAGTTGTAAGATTTAATCTAAGGAGATCCTGTGTATCTTTTACTCAGTTTCCCCCAATTGTTAACATCTTGTAAAACAATATAATAACCAGGATATTGACATCGATACAGTCAAGATAGATGTTGCCCTTTTATAGTCATACTCACTTCCCTTCCACTTCCTGGCGATCACTGATCTGTTCTCTGTTTCTGTAATTTTGTCATTGTAAGAATGGTATTGTCTTAGTCTGCTATAATAAAAACACCATAAACAACAAGTGTCTATTTCTCTGTTTCTCTAGTTATGGAGGCTGGGAAGTGTGGAATATACTATAAAGCATATGTACCTCACAGGGCCTGGTTTTCCAAAGCCTTGCAGTTTCAAATATTGACCTTGCGGAAGACTGGAAATTTTCCTCAGGCTATAAGTCTCTGGTGTAAGATAAAGATTTGTAGCACAGCAGGGTTGCTGGCTCAAGGACAGACTAGTTACTGATTGTTATGTAAAAATACTGAGAAATTGCTGTAAGATCACTTAATTGCCTTACTGGAATGTCATCTGACTTGTTTCACTGAAAGTTACCAGCCTATATTGTTAAACTATAACCCCCACCTATGTTCTCTTCCTGTAACTTCCTGGTCTGGAAAATAAATGCAGGAAGAGAACGCCAATTTGGGGTTAATTTTCCGAGGAAGGGATCCCTCTCGCTGGAGGGTCCCAGGGAAATTAACCACTTCGGGGCTTCTCACTGCTCAGAAGAGATGGGCTTTGAGTAATCCTTTGCGTCTCCATCATCCAGGGGAAGTGGGGTGACAAATCCGTGGGGGACAAAGCAACAGGGAAGTCCAAGATCAGGGTGCTGACACATTTGGTATCTGGGGAGAACCCATTCCTCTTAGATAGTGCTTTCTCATTGTGTCCTCACATGGTGTAAGAGGCAAGGTAGCTCTCTGGGGCCTCTTTTATAAGGGCACTAATCCCATTCAGGAGAGCTCTACCCCCATGACCTAATCACCTTCCAAAGGCTCTTCCTCCTAATCACCATCACACTGGGGATTCGTTTCCAATATATGAATTTGTGTGTGTTAGTGGGTGGGGGGACACAAATATTCAGACCATAGCCATTATGTAAATAAAATCATATGGTATTGTAATCTTTTGGGATTGGCTTTTTTCATTCATACTGTTGTTAGCAGTATCAAGTTTATTTCTCTTTATTGCTGTGTAGTATTTCATGGCATTAACATACCATAGTTTGTTTACTCATTCACCTGTTGAAGGACATTGTGGCTTATTTCTACTTTTTAGCTATTACAAATAAAGCTGCTATAAATATTTACGGGTTTTCATGTGAGCATAGTCTTTTATTTCTCTGGGGTAAATGTCCAGGAGTGCAACTGCTGGTTATATGGTAGTTGCATGTTTAGTTTTTGACAAAACTGCCAAACTCTTTTCCAGAGTGGCTGTACCATTTTATATTCCTACCATCAAAATATGAGTAATCCACTTCCTTCACATCTTCACTAGCATTTGTTACTGCTATTTTTTATTTTAGCCCTTCTGATAGGTATGTAGTAATGTCTCGTGATTTTAATTTGCATTTTCCTAGTTGTTAATGACGTTAAACATTTTATGTGCTTATTTTCTATGTGTACCTTTGGTGAGATATTTCTTCATGTCTTTTGCTCATGTTCTGATTGGATTGTGAAAGATCCTTATATATCTATATACTAATCGTTTGTCAAATAATGTAGTTTGTAAATATATTCTCACTCTGTGGCTTGCCTTTTCATCCATTTAACAGGATTCTTTATAGAGCAGAAGTTTTTAATTTCAATGAAGTTCAATTTATCAGTTTTTCTTTTTATGGGTCATGTTTTTGGTGTCTATTCTAGGCTTAGATCCTGAAGATTTTTTCTAATGTTTTTTCTAAAAGTTTTATAGCCTTATATTTTACATTTAAGACCGTAGTTCATTTTGTGTTAATTTTTAAAATAGGTGTGACTCTTGAGTTTTTCTTTTTCCTTTTTTTTTTTTTTTTTTTTGCCACCCTTTCAGTTGCTGCACCACCATTTGTTGAAAAGGCTGTCTTTCCTCCACTGAATTGCTTTTGCACCTTTGTAAGAAATCAGTTGGACATATTTGTTTAAATCTATTTCTGGGTTCTTTGTTCCATTGATGTTTATGTCTGTCCTTCCCATTCTGTTTCATTGATATATATGACTTGTCCTCCAATATTTCAGTCTTGATTACTGTACTTGTTTAAAATGTCTTGAAATTGGGTAGACCAATTCCTTCCACTTAATCTTTTTCAAAATTATCTTAGCTATTCTCATTCCTTTGCCTTTTCATAAAAATTTTAGAAAATTCTTGTCTATAGGTATATAGAATATCTTTCTGGGTTCTATTTTTAATTTTGTTAAATAACATAAAATTTGTCATTTTAAACATTTGTAAGTGTCCAGTTTAGCGGCATTAAGTCCATTCACACTGTTGTGCAACCATCACCACCATCTACTGCCAGAACTTTTCATCTTCCCAAACTGAAACTCCGTATCCATTAAACAACAACTCCCATTTCTTTCTTCGCCCCCAGCCCTTGGCACCATCCACTATTCTACTTTCTGCCTCCACAAATTTGAATACTTCAGGTACTTAATATAAGTAGACTCATACAGTGTTTGTCCATATATGTCTGGTTTATTTCACTTAGCTTTTGTTTTCAAGGTTCATCCATGCTGTAGCATATATCAGATTTTACTCCTTTTAAGGCTGATTAATATCCCATTGCATATATATACCACATTTTGTTTATTTATTCATGTGATGATGGACATTTAGATTATTAACACCTTTTGGCTATTATGAGTGATGCTGCTATGTATGTGGATGTACAAATATCTGTTCAAGTCTCTGCTTTTAATTCTTTTGTGTATATATCCATAAGTGGAATTGCTGGGATATATAATTCTATTTTTAGTTATCTGAGGAACTACCATACTGTTTGCCATAACAGTTGCACCATTTTTTATTTCCACCATCTTAAAGTAATGTCTGTTTTTAAATTAATACCAACTTAACTTTTTTTTTTTGTCTTTTTCGCGACCGGTAAGGGGATCGCAACCCTTAGTGAGGTGTCGCCTGCACTGCGCTCAGCCAGTGAGTGCACCGGCCATTCCTATATAGGATCCGAACCCACGATGGGAGTGTCGCTGCGCTCCCAGCGCTGCATTCTCCCGAGTGCGCCACAGGGTCGGCCCAATACCAACTTAACTTTGACATTAGAAAAACTATGGCTTTTACAGCTTTGAGCTTCCTTCCCATTTAGTTTTATTTACAGCTTTTAAATAAAGATTTACATTTTTATACTTTGTATACCTATTAACATAAATTTATATTTCTTTTGTATGCATTTGTCTTTTAAATCCTGTACACAATGGAATGGAGTTACAAAATTCTTACAAAATTATTAATATTACATTATTACAAAATTGTAATAATGTTGATTTGTATAGTTGTCTGTGTCTTTATTGGGGATCTTTATATCTTCATATTGCTTTGTGTTACTGTTTATCCTTTTATGTCAACTTGGAACTTTTTAGCATTTCTAGTATGCTGATTCTAGTTTATAATCAACATTTTTAGCTTTTTTTAAATCTGGGAATGTGTTCATTTCTTCCTCATTTTTGAGGGATAATTTTGCTGGATTTAGAATTTTTGGTTGGCTTTTTTTTTTTTTTTTTTTTTTGGCAATAAATATATCACCTCACTGCTTTTGACCTGCAAGGTTTCTGCTGAGAGATGACTGACAATTTTATTATTAGGATCCCTTTTAGTATGAGGATCCCTTGTACATGATGGGTTGCTTTTTTCTTGATGCTTTTAAGATTTTCTTTTTATTTCTGGTTTTGACAGTTTGATTATAATGTGTCCCTTTTGGTTTATCCTACTTGGAGTTCATTAGCCTTCTTATATTTATAGACCCATGTCTTTCCTCAAGTTGGTTAGCATTTAGCCATTACTTCTTTAAATAATCTCTCTGTCCCTTCTCCTTCTGGGATTCCTGTAGTACATTATTGGTCAGCTTGGTGGTATCCCATAAGTCCCTTAGACTTCACTTTTTATTGGGGTTTTTTTTTTTTTTTTTCCTTTTTGTTCCTTAGGCCCAATACTTTTATTATTTATTTACTTTTTGGGCAGCTGGCCAGTACAGGGACCCAAACCAATGACCTTCGTGTTATAAGGTTGTGCTCTAACCAACTGAGCTAACCATCCAGCCAATTTTAAATGATATGTCTTTAAGTTTGCTGACTCTTCTTTCTATTCAAGTCTTCTGTTGAACACTTATAGTGAATTTTTCATTTCACTTATTGTGTTTTTCTGCTCTAGAATTTCTTTGGTTCCCTTTTACAGTTTCTGTCTCTTTGTCAGTAGTCTCATTTTGTTCACATATTGTTTTCCTAATTTCCCTTAGTTCTTAGTCTGTGTTTTTCCTTAGCTCTGTGAGCATTTTTAGGTCACTAGTTCTAAAGTCTTTTTCTAGTACATCTAACCTATGTGTAGTGGATTGAATTATGTCCCCCCAAAACTCCCTGAAGCTTGAATTGTGTCCCCAAAGTTTTATGTATTAGAAACTTAGCCTCCACTGTGACTGCTAAGATGGTGGGAAATCCTATTACGGTAATTGAAAGGTGGAGCCTTGAAGAGGTGATTGGATTATAGGACCGTGCAGTAGTGAATGGATTAAAAATGGTGGTCAGGGCGTGGTTCTGAGGGCTTTAAAAGAGGAGAGTCTGTCCTTCTCTCTTGCTCTCTCTGCTTCCACTGTCTTGCAATGTGAGACCCCTGGGTCACTTCTGCCACCACCAGATGGACTTTGGACTTCACAGCCTCAGAAACTGTAAGCAATAAATTTTGTTTTTCCTTATAAATCACCCAGTTGCAGGTATTTTGTTATAAGCAACAAAAACAGACTAATATACTATGTTTCTTTCAGGATAGTTTGTTACTTTATTTTCTTCCTTTGAATGGTCTATGATTTCTTTCTTTGTATGCCTTGTGATATTTTTGTTGAAAATTTGGTATTTGAAAAAGTCACCTCTTACAGTCTGGCTCCATGCTGAAAAAGACCTTCACAAATAGCAGGGCATGTTCTGAGCCTTGAGGTCAGCCTGGCTCAGTGTCTTTGATCTCTTCTTGGCATTCATCTTGCTTCAGCCTTTGTGTCTTTTTTCTACCCCCCTTGTATACTCAAAAGAGTTTCATCCCAGCTTTTTGAGGAGGTTTAGATGTCCAATTATATTTCTCTACCCATAACCTCTTGCCCAGATGTGTGCTACCTGTCCCCCTGCAGCTTTCACGAGCATAGCCCATTGCTTCCTGTGGTTCTCCCGCCTGAGATCCAGTGTTGCATATCAGGTCTGCTCTGCTCTCTCCAGTTTGGAGGAGGAGAGTATTGGCAATTGGACTGCTGCTTTCTTCCAACTGTGCTCTTCCAAGAAGAGGGTGGGGCAAGGGTGAGTAAAAATGCCAAGAAATTTTCTACAATTTTAAATGTGACTTTTTCTTGATCAGGTGTTTGCTTGGTTGTTGTAGAACTTTGGCTGTTTTCCAGAGTTTCTAGAAAGTTATTTTAGCCAGTCTTTAGTTTTTTTAGTGTTTCTGTGGGGGAAAAAAGGCCTGGAGTTTCCTAGTCTGCTGTCTTGGCTAACACCATTTCTCATTGCTGGGCTTTTGATGGGGATTCTGTCAAACCTGTGTATCAGTTTGGGGAGAACTGGTATCTTCACTGTGGTGAGTCTTCCAATCCATGAGCACAGGATGTCTCTCCATTTTTAAAAAGATGTTTGGTTTCTTTCGTCAGCCTTGTATAGTTTTTAGCCTATTCATCCTGTACATGTTTTGTTAGATTTATACCTGAATTTTTTTTTTCTTGAGCAATTGTAAATTACATATTTTTAATTTTGGTGTCTTAGTGTTCATTGCTAGTATATAGAAGTATGATTGATTTTTGTACATTGATATTGCTGAACTCACGTAGGTCTAGGAGTGTTTTTGTAGTTTACTTTGGATTTTATGTGTGGACAATCATGTCATCTGCAAATAGGGACAGTTTCATTATTCCTTTTTGATCAGAATACCTTTTACTTTTTTTTCTTTATTGCACTAGCTGGAACTTCCAGAACTATGTCCAGCAGAAACTTTCCTTGTTTCTGCTGTTAGGGGGAAATCATTCAGTCTTTCATCACTAAGGATATTGTTACCGGTAGAGTGTTTTGTATATATATTTTTTATTTTAAGTTGAGGAAATTTTTCTCCATTCCTGTTATTCTGAGAGTTATATCATGAATGGTTGTTGAATTTTGGTAATTTCTTTTTCTGTGCTAATTGGTAGGATGTTTTGTTCTTTAGCCTATTAATATGGTGAATTACATTGATTGATTTTCAAATATTGAACCGTCCTTGCATTAATGAAATAAGCCCCCTTGATCATAATGTATAATTCTTTTTACATGTTGCTGAATTCTATTTGGTAATATTTTATTTAGGATTTTTATGTCTATATTCATGTGTAGTTTTTTTTGTTTGTTTGTTTTTTGGTACTGTCTTTGTCTGGTTTTGGTATTAGGGTAACATTAGTTTTTTTTTTATTGAGTTGGGGAATGTTTTTTCCACTTCTGTTTTCTGGAAGAGATTGTGTAGAATTGGTGCCAATACTTCTTTAAACTTTTAGTAGCATTCTCCAGTGAAACTATCAAAGCCTGGAGATTTCTTTTTTGGGGAGTTTTTACTATCAATTTTCCTAATAGTTATAGAGCCAATTAAAATATTCATCTATAATGAACAAGTGTGGTAGTTTGTGTTTTTCAAGGAATTGGTTCATTTTGTCTAGGTTGTCAAATTTATGTGTTAGAGTTTGTTGTATTATCCTTTTGATGTCTGCAGAGTCTGCAGTGATATCTCATGTTTTCATTCAGATATTGGTAATTTATATCTCCTCTTTTTTTGGTCTGTCTTGCTGGAGGATTGTCAGTTTTAATTGATTTTTCTCAAAGAACCAGTTCTTCATTTCATTGATTTTTTTTTTCCTCTATTGTTTTTTGTTTTCAATTTTATTGATTTCTGCTTTTATCTTTATTCCTTCTATTTACTTTGGGTATTTTTTTTTAACTAGGTTCTTGAGATGGAAGCTTAGATTATTGATTTGAGCCTGTTTTAATTTTCTAAAGTATACATTTAGTGCTATACGTTTTCTTTCAGCACGGCTTTAGTTGTGTCCCACAAATGTTGATATGTTGTATTTTCCTTTTTATTTAGTTCAATGTATTTCCCTTGATATTTTTCCTTTGACCATGGATTATTTAGGAGAATGTTCTTTAGTTTCCACATATTCAGAGATCTTCCTGTTATCTTTCTGTTATTGACTTCTAGTTTGGTTCCATTGTTTGGCAAACAAAATTTTTATGACTTCCAATTCTTTTAAATTTGTCAAAGTATGTTTTATGGCCCATGATATAGTCTATCTTGTATTTTTTATGGGCATTTGAAAAGAATGTGTATTCTGTTGTTGGGTGGGGTGTTGTATTTATATAAATACAAGATCCTCTTGGCTTATGGAGTCTTTGAGTTTTATATCCTTGCTGATTTTCTGTTTGTTGTTTGTATTTGTTGTCTATTGCTGCTGCAACAAATTACCACAAATTGAGTGGCTTAAAACAACCCAGATTAATTACTTTACACTTCTGTAGGTCAGAAGTTCAACATGTGTCTGTGTGGATTGACATCAAGGTATTGGCTGGGCTGCATTCCTTTCTGGAGGCTTTAAGTGAGAATCCATTTCCTTGCTTTTACTATCCTGTGGGTCACCCACATTCTTTAGCCCATGGTCTCCTTTCTGTAATTTCAAAGCCAGCAACAAAGGATCAAGTCCTTCTCATGTTGCATCACTCTGACTCTCTCTTTTTTTTTTTTTTTTTTTTAAAAGGATGACCAGTAAGGGGATCTCAACCCTTGGCTTGGTGTTGTCAGCACCACGCTCAGCCAGTGAGCAAACCGGCCATCCCATATATGGGATCCGAACCCGTGGCCTTGGTGTTATCAACACCGCACTCTACCGAGTGAGCCACAGGCCGGCCCACTCTGACTCTCTTTTGTCTGCCTCTTCTGCTTATAAAGACCCTTGTGATTACATTGGGCCCATGCAGATAATTTAGGATAATCTCTGTCTTAAAGTCACTTGTTTAGCAACCGTAATTCTACCTGCAACCTTAGTTTCCCTTTTCCATGTAAAGTAACATATTTGTCAGTTTTGAGGATTAGGATGTGGACATTATTCTGCCTATTATAGTGAAGTGCAAAGGTGTTTTTTTTTTTATTATTTCCCTCTAGAGTACATACTTCCTTTAGCTATTCTTGTTTTTTTCCCAGTGTATAAGGTGTTATTTTTCTGTGTTCGAGCTTTTATTTCTTTGTCTTCAGTTTTCAGAAGTTTGGTGTGGATTCTTTTTAGCATTTCATTTTAATTTTTCTATTGGCTTTTTAGCTATACCTTTCTGTATTGAAAAAAAATTACTTTCTCTAAGGATTACTATATCTTATCATAGTTGAATTAATGTTAATACTGTACTACTTCACTTAAAAATAAGGATCTTTCAAAAGTATTGGTCCACTTACCTCCTTGTTTTTTGTGCTGTTATTGTCGTATACATTACATGTACTTCTTTACCCACGTATTTACTCTATCTGGTGCTCTTTATTTCTTCCTGTAAATAGGTTTCCATCTGGTATTGTTTCCCTTCAACCTGAAGTTCCTTTGGCTTTTCTTGTAGTGCAGGTCTGCTGGTTGTGAATTCTCTCTGTTTTTATTTATATGAAAATATTTTTGTTACCTTCATTTTTGAAGGGTAACTATTGGGAGATAACATTTTGGCTGACAGGTTTTTTCTTTCATTGCTTTAAAGGTGTCATTCACTTGTTTTCAGCTCTCCATTGTTTCTGATGAGAAGTCAGCCAACGTTTATACCAGTGTTCCCTTATATGTAATGTATCTTTTCTTTGGACTGATTTTGAATTTTTCTCATCTTTGAATTTCAGTAATTTTACTATTATGTGCCTAGGTGTTTTTCTTTGTACTTATCCTCCCATGAGTTCATTGAGTTTCTTAGATCTGTAAGTTTATGTTTTTCACCCAGTTTTGGAAAAATGTAGCTATTATTTCTTTAAATGTCCTTTCTGTCTCATTGCCTCTCTCCTACTATTCTGGGATTCCAATTACTTATCTGTTACATTGTTTGCACAAGTCATTGAGGCTTTGTTCATTTCATCTTTTTTTCCTGTTCTTCAGATTAGGTAATTACTATTGATCTGTCAAGAGTCAGCAAATCTGAAGATACAGCAATAGTAATTATGGGCTGTGTACAAGGAGAGGATTGATTTTGGTCTTGAAAGAACCATTCTGGTTAATATTCATAATATGGGAGAAACAGCTAAGATTGAAATCATGCAAATCTTTTTGTCTGGCAAAAAGATTTGGTTTTGGAATCTGGCTCAGGCTCTAACTAGCTCTGTAACATTAAATTTGGAACAATATGGAGTATGAATTAAAAAAAAATCTGTCACATTTCCTTATTGATAAAATAAGAATAATGTTATTTTTCCTATTGGCCCTTCTGGGCTCTTTTCTGAGGATCATGTGAGACCACTGTGTAAAAACACTTGAAGAACATAACACTAGTACCAGGTGAGGGACTGTTTAGCATTTCCACCTGTCCCTCTTTGCTAAGTAGATGACCCAATAACATAGTGTATGAAAAAAATTATTTAAGCATTATGAACTATTGCATTTTATAAGCAAATAAATATGAGAATCATTTAATTGTTATCATTATATAAATGGTGGACTACTGAAGACTGAAAACTCTCAAGAGCCAAAGAAGGGTAGAGTTTTGTATACCATAATAAGTGGAAGGATGTGTGGGGGTAAATAGGAATAGAGGGATCAGAGAGAAGTAACTGCAATATTGTTTAAGTCCCATGAAAGGCTAATACCTACTTTGCATTCCTCTTTGTTGTCTGTGATGTGGGAGACCCCTTCACTTTCATTCTGTCCACTTTAGTGCGTGGGATGGAAGGAAGCTCAGGCTGACCCTGCAAGTGGACTGATGGGAAAAGAAGTCTGTCTGTAGCCTATGTTCTTTAATCATGTGTAATTTATTGAAAAAAAATCAGGGCTATTGAGAGATAGAGTAGGGGGAGCAGGAAAGACAGTGAAGAATAGGTAACAGGGCAGGAATAGGAGAGGAAAGATAAGATATTCAGCATGCTGTCTGATGCTCAGGCAGAGGCAGAGTAATTTATTGAAAAAAAATCAGGGCTATTGAGAGATAGAGTAGGGGGAGCAGGAAAGACAGTGAAGAATAGGTAACAGGACAGGAATAGGAGAGGAAAGATAAGATATTCAGCATGCTGTCTGATGCTCAGGCAGAGGCAGATGGGATTAGTTGTTGACTGGGGAAGAAACTAAATATAAATTGAGCCAAGTAGGGTGATGGAAATTTTTTGCTGCCTGAGCCAGAGTAAGAAGCAAGGGCACAGGTTTCTAGACATTGTTGCAGAAAGGTTGATTTTTACAGCAGATAATTTGCATTCTGGTTCCATGGGAAAAGAGGTTCATAGATGGGCACATGTTCTCACACCCCTGAACCATGAATTGGAGTTTTCCACCTGAAAGGAGCAGAGACAGACTATAGTGAGCAGAAGGATTTTTCCTCCAACCTTAGCCTTTATCCATGCTACCCGATGTTCCCATGTAAGGATGGCTAAGACCTCCACTTTTATATTCTTCCTCCCCTTTCTCTTCTGTCTGCCTCCTCTGGGACCTTCCTCCCATCAGTTGCCACTCCTCTCTTATATTTTCAGTCTCTTTCTCTCTACTGGCTCCTTTTTTGGTTTACAAACAGACTCAAGTTTACCCTAAACTCAAAAATGTTTTCTGTTGACCACGCTACTCTCCTACCACTATCCTTCCTTTCCCCACAAACCTCTCCAGAGAGCTAGCTTATCCTCACCACCTTAACTTCCTTCTCATTCATATCTTGGCCCCGAGCACTCAGAATCATGACCCCACTGTGCTGAAACTTTCCTCTCAAAGGTTGCTAGAGGTCTACACATCAAATTCTGCAGGCTTTTCTCAGGACTCTTCTTTGACCTCAGTGCATGCACATCATGCTGTTGACTACACCCCCTTTCTTGACACTGTCTTCTGATAAGGTCTTCCCTACTGCTTTGTCTACTGCCCTGAATCCAATTATCTCTGCTCTCCCAAGTTGAATTCTCACATTTCCAACTAACTCATGGTCATCTCCATGCAGACATGCTAACGGAATCTTAAAACTTACTGTGCCCCAAATGAACCTCATTATTTTCCTCCCCAAATCTGCTTGTTTTCCTGAGATTCCCTTATGTTTTCTATACCACCTCTTCAAAACCTCCGTCATCTCTGATTCCTCCCTTTGCCACCCTCAATTTAGACTAGAATTACTTAGCTACCTCTCCATCAGTACCTGAGGTTCTACTCTAAATCCTGGAATGAATCTCCAAGTTCCTTGATCCCTCCCAAGGCCCCTGCCACCCCAACTGCCCCCCATCAGTAGTTAAGTTGGTTGATGTGTTGTCTGGCAAAAAGATTGCCTCATAAAATCCCCACATACCTTCAAAGATCTTCTTTAACATGCATTGCTGGGAATTCTCAGTGGTGCAGACTCCCTCTCCACGAAGACATTTTCCCTGATCATTCATATAAGCACATGTGTGGCAATTTAATATTGTGCCTGAAAATTTAAGATAAGCCTAATGAAATCCCCTTATGGATCAGGTGTGTAGCCTTGAGTCTCACATCTGGGGAAGGATGATGGGCAGTAAGTAGCCTGGATACAACACATTCATTTATTAGTTCTTGTTGGGGATCTGCAGGCTCTGTGTCTGATGGAGCTCTTCCAGAGGAAATCCCTTCATTCTCACTGCTTCATGTATGACCTTCACTGCTGATGAATCCCAGATTTATATCTCTAATATTGACTTTTACTGCAGTCCATATCCCCATTGGCTTCTTGGACATTTATAATTAGATGCCTTTCTGTCATGTCTGACTCAGCAGGAGCAAAGTATTACGTGACTGACTTTTTCGTACTCCCCATCATACTGTCACTTAAAAGCCTAAACACTTGGAATCAAATTTGACTGATTAATAAGCTATGTTAGAATTCTCTAACATCTCAAACCTCGTGAAGAGTCTGCATCAGTCTCCATTTTCAAATTGACCTTATCAAAGGTCTTTAATGACAGTCTCTGAAATGCTTCTGTATCACCTATTTCACTATCTCTACTGCTAATCCCCTATTTTGGGAAGCATAAAGAAATGGTAAGAGTATGGACTTTGGACAGACCTAGTTTGCATCCAAGGGTTGCCACTTTGTAGCTGTGTGGTACTGGGCATATTACTTTAGCCTCACTTCCCTCATTTGAAAATTTAGAGTAATACTAATGCAATGGGGTTAAATATGAAGTATTCATATCTGGTAAAAACTTGAGGCATCAGACTTTAGGTCTTGTTTTCTTTCCTTGAACAACCACTTTTAAATGAGAGCCGCAGAATTGCAGTTGTCCTGGGAACTTATTTCTGATTCTAACAGACAAAAGTGTTTGCACATTTTACATTCCATTTTTCAGCAAAATAACCACCAGCTACAGTGCTAGACATCTCTTTACAGGGTTTGCAAAAGTTATAACATTCTAACATAGTTTGTTAAGAGGCAGGTTAGCATGCAGCTGATGAAGGTTAATCTTCAGAACGCTGCATTTCCATAAGCCCCTTCTAGGGGAGCCACAGCATTTGTATTTATAATTTCTTACAGGGAGTGGAGTTGGAGGGGCTACTAGCATTTTTTTGTTGTTGTTTTTCTTAAACAGGGTCCTCCAAATTGTTTAGCCTTCAGGGCCTCATAAAACCTGGAACCTGTCTCTTGGTATTATTGTGAAGAGACCTAGAGAGTGTTTGGGAAAGCTGTTTATGAAGTGTTAACAATTCTTTCTTCTACATTCCTTCCCTAATATTGGGGTTTTTTGATGTGTTCCCCACTTCCCACCTGAAGTCAATGACTGGTACTCATCCAAATGTGACTCACCTGAAGATGTGCTTGAAAATGGTGCACCTGAAGGCTGTTCCCCCGAAGCCTGTTCCATTGAAGGCTGTTCTCCTGAAGCCTGTTCTGCTGAAGACTTTTCTCCTGAAGCCTGTTCTACTGAAGTTTGTTCACCTGAAGGATTTTCACCCAAAGCCTGTTCTCCTGAAGCCTTTTCACCTTCTGAAGCCTGTTCAGCTGAAGGCTTTTCACCCGAAGGCTGTTCACCCGAAGCCTGTTCACCCGGAGCCTGTTCACCCGGAGCCTGTTCACCCGGAGCCTGTTCACCCGGAGCCTGTTCACCCAGAGCCTGTTCACCTGAAGGCTTTTCAGCTGAAGGCTGTTCACCTGAAGGCTGTTCAGCCAAAGTATGCTCACGTGAAGGCTTTTCATCTGAAGACTGTTCACCTGCAGTGTGCTCACCCGCAGTGTGCTCAACCATAGCACGATGACTTGAACTGTGCTCACTTGAACCGTGCTCACTTAAAGTGTTCTTGCCTGAATAAGTTTCATATAAAGCCTCAGCATCTGAAGGGTTTCCAAGTGAAGAGTACTCACCTGAAAATTGCTGAACTGAAGCTTCATGGTGCATAGAGCCGGGAGGCTCATCAGGCTGGCCTGATGCTCCTGGGATGGAGAAGGAACAGAAGAGAGATGGTGAAGGTGAGAGAGAATGGGGTAAAGACTACTTTTCTATGGAGTGAGGCTAATGTTGTGTGACACGTAGGTTTCCTGTAGGCCTAGATCAGGTACCTGAAGATAGTACAGATGTCGGGAGAGGTCAACTAAGTACCCCAAGAGACCATGGAGGACAGAGGTATTTAATGAAACACACAGAGACTACCTCTGGGATTGAAGGGAAGACTTTAGGATTCACATTATTAAGAACTGCACAGAGGGACCCACTCAGCCAGAAGCACCAGAAGCACATGAAGGGGAATGAATGTGTCTCCCTGACAAAGACGGCATTAGAAAATCAATGTGTCATCACTTGTGTGATCAGCAGTCCACTACCAGTCCTCCCTCCAATTCCTCTATGGGTGAAAGGCAAGAAAATGGAGATAAGAGATAGAGAGAGAGAGAGAAAGAGAGAGAGAGAAAGAGAGAGAGAGAGAGAGAGAGAGTAGTTTTCAATAGCTAAGTAATTGTAGTCTAAATTGAGGGTGGAAGATTTTTAACTTTGGACAGGATAAACTTCAAACTAGAAGATGACAAATATCTAATGAGCCACAAAAATAATCAAAAAGGATTAAGTCACCTTTATTTGGTAAGGTCAGGTTCTCTCTCAAACTCAGTCCCCAATCTGTGTGGGTTGTGGACTCAGAAAGCAAAGTTGCTACAAATTAAGGTAAAAAATTCTGGCTTATCTTATATGTCTCTGAATTGAGATTCGTTGTGACATACCGTTTACACCCACTTCATGGAGCTGTCATGAGTAGTCAAGAAAATAAATTAAGTGCCTAGTCCATTGCCTAGGTGCTGAATTAATTTTAGTTTTCTCTCCTCCCCACTTGCACTAGCAATTACAAAACTCTTATATGGTCATTCTCTTCTGGCCAGTCTCTTCTACCTGTAATTCATCTTATTTATGACTGCCAGACAAATATTCCTTAAGTATGATTTTTGTTTTAACTGAATGGAAGTACCAAACAGAAAATTTTATTATTACTCTGTAATTGGACTGAGCAACCTAGAGGAGGGCAAGTAGATTACAAAAACTGAGTTAACCTAGCCAAAAGCTGAGAAGAATTATAGGATCTTTGAGGCTGAGGTAGTCTAAGGTTCCAGAGTGACTCTGTAAGCATCCTGCAATTGATATATATTCTGGGATTATTGCAGTACTTATAATCAATGACTTTCTAAAAGGCTAGAGTTAGAATATGTTGATAATGGAGAGGTAAGATTCAGTAAAGCTTTTAGGAAGTTTTTATTTTAAAAATGTTACCATAAATATATGCTTGACTGATTCTTCAATAGTTAAAGTTTTAATAAAGAGATGTTTCTGATATAAAAGAAAGCTTGAAAAAGCAGCTAATTTCTTAGTCATTTTTATGGTTTATGACTCATTGCTTTGCCACGTGACTGGCACATACTACCATCTGCTAGCTGTGTATCTACATTTCTGAGTTAGCTTTTGAAAGTCTAACAAAGCAAAAAAAAAAAAAATCTCTGAGAACCAACATTGCAGAAAACATTGTCATTTCACCAACAGCTCAAAGGTCATAGCCTCTCTTTTCCCGTAGGAGGCAGGAGGAACACAGCCCACCATGAGTGGGTGATCCTAACAGAGGAGATACAGACAACTTGAATACAACATGGCGATGAGGGAGAGACTCGTAAGGTCTCTGGTTCATAGCCCTGCTGTGTTCTGACATGGCTTTCTGGTCACATCCCATTCCTATCTTCTTAAATCTTTCCTTGGCACATTAACTACACAAGGACACCTTACACTCAGTTGGTGGGGGACAAACTTTCACTGAACTTCAGAATGCCCAAGCCTATCCTCCCATCTCACAGAGCATCAGGTACAAATTTTGAGTGGCCAAAAGAAGTAGCAACAGGACTATTTCAGGCCAGTGGGTCCCACTGACTGTAAAGCCATAACTAGAAGAAATCAACTGGTTCAGGAGCTCTCAGATTGGACCTGTGCATGGTGGTGTGTTGGGGCCATCTGCCCTACCTTTAAAAAAAAGTATTACCAAAATAACATATACTCTTTGAAATAAAGTTTAAAAGATACCTACTCTTTTTAGAACATATTCTTGATAGTGAGGTGTGATTGGCTGGTTATTTTCTGTTTGGTTCTCTAAATCAGCCTTTCTTGTCCATGATCTGTATCCCAAAAAGGCTGACTTCTATTGAATTCGTCATCTGGTTGCTGGTTGGATTTGGCTTCAGATTGGGTTTAGCCAAGATTGGAGGGGAGGAGAAAGAGGGACAGGAAGGGAGAGAGAGAGATTGGAGTGTTTATTCTTCCTATTCCTTCTCTGCCACAGTTGATAAAGTTTCCGTTGGGTGTCCTTTCTTCCATGGCACCAGCTCTCAACAAGGCTATGGTAACATGTTTTCCTCCCCTGCCCCTAGGCCTAAGGATGATAATGATTTCCTGCTTTTTCTAAAACCTGTATGCCCCAACTTTCCTTTTTTGTTTCCTTAACCCTGCCCACTTATATAAATAGTCTTTTCATGTAGGCATGTATCAATCGTGATTCTGGCAGAAAATAGATGACAAACTCAAATGGGTAACTACCAGAAGAAGGTGTGGGTTGCTGCAAACAAAAATACTGCCTAACAATCTATATAGGAGAAAGACAGACCCTCAGATCCCTTTTAAGTTTAGACCCAGATATCCAACCACCAGCTACCCCCATTTTATACATGTAGATAACGACCCCCCACCACCACCTTAGGAGAAGGAAGGTATATTCTTTGGTGAGAGGCATAGAACAGGGAGCACTAGGTACAGGGCTAGGGGATAGAGATGAGATGTCATACAGAAACTTTAAGGATTAAGTAGAAGGCTGAATACTGAGTGGTGATATCAGTTCCCTTCTCTTCCCAACTTCTTGAATACTGGCAGGCAACCTCTACCAACTCCTTCCTAACTAGGCAAGAGATCAGCACATCCCTCTCTGGAGAGATTGAGTGGTTCCAGAAGAAAGATCCTACAGACTTTGATGGAGTTGTCTGCCCATTCTGTGCCTATTACCCTAAAGTGAAGCTTCACTTATTGACAAGTCCCTCCATGCACACGGGGTTTCCGGTGGCTATTTTAGAGTCATTATATAGAATGTGAACACATAGCCAAGGATCACTAAACATTTTAGAAAAGCTTCTAAAGTGAAAGAAGGCAAAACAAACAAACAGAAAGATGTACTGTAGTGGCCACAGAGTCAGCACCAGGAGTAGATGAAAATCTTTATATATTATATTCTTAGTGATATAATTTCCAACTGCTAGGGATAAAGAGAATATCCTAAAAGTTTATAGAGAAGGGCCGGCCTGTGGCTCACTTAGAAGAGTGCGGTGCTGATAACACCAAGGCCACAGGTTCGGATCCCAATATAGGGATGGCTGGTTAGCTCACTTGGGAGAGCGTGGTGCTGACAACACCAAGTCAAAGGTGCGGTGCTGATAACACCAAGGCCACAGGTTCGGATCCCAATATAGGGATGGTTGGTTAGCTCACTTGGGAGAGCGTGGTGCTGACAACACCAAGTCAAAGGTTAAGATCCCCTTACCAGTCATCTTTTAAAAGAGAAGAAAAGTTTATAGAGAAGGGCCGGCCTGTGGCTCACTTAGAAGAGCGCGGTGCTGATAACACCAAGGCCACAGGTTCGGATCCCAATATAGGGATGGCTGGTTAGCTCACTTGGGAGAGCGTGGTGCTGACAACACCAAGTCAAAGGTTAAGATCCCCTTACCAGTCATCTTTTAAAAGAGAAGAAAAGTTTATAGAGAGAAAAACAGTATCTATGGAAAGGATCAGGAAAAAGTAACAACATCACACTTCTCAAAAGCAACACAGGAAAGTAGAAAAAAATAGAGAACGACTTAAAAAGAACAAAATAATTTTCAACTCAAATTTCTTTACTCAGTTTCATTTGAGAAGAGAATAAAGCAGAAAACCAAAGTCTCAAAAAAAAAAAAAAAGTGACTTTTTGTATTAGTGAGAAGTGCTTTCTTCAAATAGAGGGATACCAGCCTGCTGTGGCTTAAAGAACAGGGGTTTGTTTTCTCACGTAAGTCTGAAGGTAGGCAATCACTGACACTGGGTCAGAGGCTTGCGTGTTACAGCCAAGTTTCTGACATTCTTTTGCCTTTTCTCTAGTTCTTACTGTTTGGTCACAAGATGGCTGCCCAAAGCTCAGGCATCACACCCATGTGGATTCAAGGTAGTGGGGATGTATTAGTTTTCCGTTGCTGTGTGACAAACTTACCACAAACCTAGCAGCTTAAAACAATACCCACTTATCTCCCAGCTCTGTAGGTCACCAATCTAGGGCTTCTACACATAGGGACTCATGAAGCCAAAATCAAGATGTTGAACAGGGCTGGGCTCCCACCTAGAGACTGGAGAAGAATTCACTTCCACACTCATTCAGGTTTGGGGCAGAATTATTCCCTTACAGTTGTAGGACTAACTCCCTATTTTCTTGCTGGCTGTCAGCCTCTGGCCTCCCTCAGATCTTTGAGGCTATTGCCTCTTGGACATACCCTTGGTATCTGATCACCTGGTTATCTCATCATCTAGGTCTCCTTCAGCAAGAATTCTGTTGGGTCTGTCTAGATAGAATCTCCCTTACTCCTGATGTTTTGTTGTAGTAATTTTCCATCCACTGATCCTCACCCTGCTTCTTGGCAATAAATTCCCACTCGGTACTTTTGTATTTGGAGTAGAGCCCAGTGTCTTTCCCGAACTATGAGAACCCTTGGCGGTGGTCCCTAAACCTATCATGATAGTCCCTCCCCCGCTAAATAAAGTCTGTCTTATTGTCTTTAGCAAGTGTCATGAATTATTTCTTTCTTTGACATTATATGTCTATATATCTCCTTCCCTCAATCATTTACTTCTTTTGGTTCCCTACTCAAGTATCACTTTTCAGAAAGACCCTGTAAAAAAGCACCCCTGTCACTATCTATCATCATACCTCCCTTCAGTTTTCTTCATTGTTTTTATCACTACCTATATATATCAGATTGTTTATCATTTGTTCAAGTTTTATTTGTGCATTCACTACTTTATCCCCAGGGTCTGGCATATAATTAGATACTCAATAAATATCTGAAGAGATGAATAAATATTTATCCTGCATTGTCAACTAGCTATATTGAGAGCATGGAGAGAGGGGAAGAGGAATTTTAAAGAGAAATAAATCTTCATCTATTGTAACAAAAAGTCACTAGATAACATCTAAGATGGGTGAATCAGAAATAGTGATATAAACTTACTACATGAAGGTAATTTCCAGAAGAACAAGCTGAGAGTGGCCGGGTAGCATGGGTGGGGGTGTTGGGTTTAGTGGGTGGGAGTTGGGGGAGGACTGTTGATCTCCTTCATAAGCACATGCACATGTAGAAATCACCGAGTCACCCGAAACTCAAAAATCTGGACAAGCTCAGCAGAGGAGCTCCCATTTCATTTGCCTCTCAGACTTGTTCAACAGGAATCCCTTCTTGGCCCCTAGGGCTACAGGCTGAGACCACTGGACCATTCTGCGTGCAGAATCCTTTCCTAGAGGTCCATGAAGCCCCAGCAGTCACCAGGAAGCCACTCATAGTTGGTGCTGACTTGCAGCTTGACAAGAGAAGAATTGTTCCTAGTGTGCATTCCTCCATGTTTTCTGGTCCCAGCCCCCACTGACTTGTGGC
>NW_007735091.1:0-22651 GCF_000696425.1 Galeopterus variegatus
GCCATAGTAATCATATACATTGTATATTGACAAAATAAAAATTTAACGAAAAAAAAAATTGCCAAACTGTTTTTCGGAGTGGTTGTGTCATTTTGCACTCTCATCAGTAATGCACGAGAATTACGGTTACATTGCATCCTCTAGATTGCCTGGTATTATCAGGTTTTTATTTTTAGTGATTCTAATAGGTGTGTGGTGGTACAGCTCTTTATTTTGAAAAATATATTGAGGGATTTCTTAAGCTTTTGAAAGGTGAGATCCTCTCCCTCACTTCTCCCACCATGCTGATCTGGAGAAGAGAAAACAAACCTAAGACGTTTATTGCTTGCCTGACAAAGTTGGAGAAATTTTGAATTTTACAAGGGGCTCCAGAAGAGAGGGGCCAGAGCTGCACCATGAAGAAAGCAAGAGGGTGAGGAGGGCCCAGGAAGAAAGAGGGGCCCTGCAGCACTCTGGGAGCCCACGCCTGTGGCGACAGGCCAGGAAGGCATTTCCCAGGGGATGTCCACTACATTTCTAAGCATGGGGATGTCTGACAAGGAATTGGAGTCATTCCTGGCCTGTACCTAACTGTCTCTCATTCCTGCACATCATCCCAAAGGAAGGGGGCTGGAGCTCACTGTGGGCCAGAGTGGGCTGGGGGCAGGACGGTGGTCTTGGAGGCTATAAGCAACAGATGGTGAGCAGCTGTTATGTAGACTGACAGGAGAATGAATGTCTGGCCCGTGCAGTAGAGGGTGGCACTGAACTCCCTGCAGGACTGGAATAGGGCCTGAGCATTTGGCTGAATGTTAAAGGAATGGGGGCCCTGGAGGGTTGAGCAAAGTGGGTTACATTTTGAGCACAAACCTTACCATGTTATTTCCCATCTAAGCTCCTTACTGCTTCCCACTTCCTGGGAACACAAACTGACATCTCCATGTGACATATAAGGCCTTCCAGATGGGGCCATGCCTGGCTCTCCAACTTTATCCCCAAACACCATACCCCTTTCTAACTGTCTGGTCCAGCTAGAGGGAACTGCTTACATTTTTTAAAGCACTTTGAGCTCTTCCAAGCCTTGGGTCTTTGCACAAGCTTCCCTCCAGCTGGAATGTTCTTTCCCCATCTTCATTCAGGGTTGACAGCTCCTGCTCTATGCAGCCCTCACTGATCTGTCTCCATGTCTGCACCCCACCCACCTGCCCATCTCACCAGCAGAGTTGCTCATCCCCTGCCACTGTCACTACCAGGCCCTGCACAAACTTCTATCTTTGCACCCAGCAGTGTGCATAACACTTTTGTATGGACATGTCTGTCTTCCTCACTGCTGTGACCTCTGTGAGAACAACACCAGCTCTTCGTCTTGCAACCCCAGAACCTGGTCATTCTGAGTTCAGAGTAGATATTAAATACATGTGAAGGAGTGAGGGCTGAGGAAGGACATCTCTTCAGGGTGCTCTGATGCTGTGATGATTGTCCATATCCTCTCTGCAATATCATGATTGTGTATGAAAAGTGTCTCTAGTAAAGCTGGATATAGTTTAGCTTGAAAACAACTGTCCGGCTCAGAGTATGGGATTCAGCAGGACATGCATGTGTCTACTGTGCAGTGCTCCTTCCAGGTACTGCTCCATCTTCTCATGAGCAACCCAGTTGGCATCATGCTGGGATCCTGTTTCCTTACATCTATAGTATTCTCTGGTTTAGCAGGCAGTCTGCCCCTATTGAAAATGAGATAGTTAGTCTGTGACAATGTGTCCTTAGTAAAGCCTTGCTGGTCCTCAAGGTATCATGATGGAGAAGTGAAGGGCAGGGGGAGATCTCCACAAATTTATCTTGAGTACATGCCCTGAAGCTCCTGCAACAAATCCAGGGTCTCTGTGGCTATGTTTCAACAATGTGCCTTCTGGGCGTGCCTCTGTTCTCTCCGTCAGGAAGTTCTCTATGAAGTAGGTTGCATCTCACTTTTCTGCATCTTCTTCCCCAGCCCCCCTTCCTCCAGCATCCAATGCTCTAAAGGAATTGGATGAAAGACTGTGAGTTGGAATCCTTTATTGGATCACAGTGCAATATCGCCTTGTCCTTAGGAAATAGGACAGCCTTACTGAGTAGTAGTCTGCACAGCAAAGCCAGTGCCAGATCCCAGAGCATAGTTAGAAGGCATAGTCTACCAGGTTATGATGCAACAAATAAGCAATGCCACATCTCAAGTATTCTCACTAATTCCATCCAGGGCCATAGCACATATTGTACAGCTTTGCTACAAAAAACTTCCAGCTGAGGGGGTGAGTGGGAGCACATATGTGGGAGCAGAGATTCAGCCCACCCTCTGCTAGCCAAGTCCTGGACTCCTGGGGCTGCTTCTCGTTGGGGGTGGCACCTTTATCTAACATGCACAAAGGCACACACATATAGAATAGCTGTGGCCCTGATCCCCCTCATTTCAAGTTATCTTTTCCAAGGTAACTGCACATATGTGGGCTGTTTGCCTTGTAGGAAGAGGAAGAACATAAAAACACAAATGTCTCCCTCCTACACCACTGCCCTGGCCCCCCATCCATACTATAAGGTCAAGAGTTTGGGTGTCTCTTGCCCTTTGAGGACTTTCCCAACTCCTGTCACCCACATTGAGCCTGGTGCCTCCTCTTGCTCTCTGGCCAGAGTTGGTCCCAGGGAGCCCTGCATGAGTCTTGCTTCACCTGTTGGATTGAGAGACTGTGAGCACAAGAGCTGGGTCTCCAGCTTTCCCTCAAGCCCAAGCTGCTTGCTGGGCATTTGAAGGCATTCACCTTGGGTTTGAAATGACTAGATGAGCAACAGCTATGCTCTTTACCTTTTTTGCACTGTCCCACCCGCTCATCCCCAACAGCTATTTTACTTCCCATAACCTTGAGCATTCTGGCTTCCAACTTTAGCACACATGAGAATCATCTGTAGAGCTTTCAAAATTCCTGATGCCCAGCTGAACTCTAGACCAATTGAATGAGAGTCTCTGGGGTGCGATCAGGCACAACTTTCTTCAAAGTTCACCAGATGATTCTAACATGCTGCCAAGTTTGAGAAGGTGCTCAGACTAGCAGGTAGCTTGGGGAATAGAAAACATCTCTTTTTCTAAGTTCTCCTATTCTCCTGAATTTAAATAACTCTTTTCCAATAAACTTCAAACAGCCACTCTCTAGTGCATTTAGTAGCCTGAATCCAAGTATTTTTCCTAAAGCACAGATCAGATGGTGTCACTCCTCTACTCTAAATCCTTCGGTGGCTTCCCAGTACCTGGGGTGAGGTCCAAACTCCTGGCCTGCAGACCAGGTCCCTTATGGTCTCACCCTTACGGACCCCTCCAACCTCATCTCCCACATCTCCTTCCTCAAATCCTATACTCTGGTCACAGTAAATTTCTTGTGATTTCATGAACATGTCATGGTTTCACTTGCCCACAGGACTCCCCTTATCTGCAGATATGCACAGGCAGCTACGATTTCTGATGGCATCTGATTCTGAACAGCTTCTTGTATCTTGACACTAAAAGTTAGTCCTGTGCCAGAGGGTCTGGTTGCTGTCAACCCATATTCTTTGATTTTTTAAATTGAATCCAAGGACAGTGAGATTCTAAAGGCTTCCTTAGCACTCCCTCTCACAGTCTGCTTCTCTGTAGGACGCTCTCCCTAACATCCAACCTAAGACATACTCAGTGAAGTGCAGCACTCTGTCCTTGCCTTGTTCCTAGGAGGAGGGGGGATGGAGTGCTCTCCGTTCTTGATTACCTGTGTGCTTTTCTTGCTGTTGCTTGCAACACGGTGTGGGTTCAAGTCGGCACCTCCCACTTACCCTTTGTTATCTGCTTCATCCCCACCCCATGGGTGTCAGAAGGGTTCAGGCTGGGGTGAGGGGTTGAGTGCTGGGGACCTGGCACCCAGAAGCCGAGGACCAGTGAGTGTGTGTGGGTGGCCCCAAGGCCTGGCTGAGTGGCTGTTCCATATCATTTAAGCCTCTTCTCCCACCAATTATGTGAATACCCAAGAGTCAGCTGCTTTTCTAATGTACTTGAGTCAGGTATGACAAATGATGCTGGCAGGAGAGAGAAACATTTCCCAAAAGAATGTTCTTGGAGACTGTAATTGGTATGTCTATCTTTCCACACCCTGTCCAGAGCACCCATGTTCAGAGCCCTGTGCTGAGCTTGGATAGGGAAGGGGGAAGTAGAGGTGGGACATTTTAGCTACCCCTCTCCGTTTTTCCCCCTGCAAAATTCTGTGGCCTCATTCAGCCCAGCATGAGGATTTTAAGTCCTTGGTTATAGCCCTTGAACGTGAAGTGCATTCGATGGTCTGGGAGGGGGATAGGTTTCACTCTGAACCATCCAGGCATGAGGTGGTCAGGAGTAAAGCCCCATATACAAGGGAGGAGAGTCCCATCCTAGCATGCAGGGCACTGTCCACAGGTAAAGAGAGTTATTTGCTCAGGAGAAAGAGGAAAACCTTCACCTGGCTTCAGAGAATCTTGGTGATACCTACATCCTGAGGTCCCCCCTCCCAGTAGATGTGGTTAGAGTTGAAGGGTCTTTCTCTCAGGAAGACCACACTGTCTACACATTTCCCAGAGACAAATTCTCCTGTGAGCCTCTTATTTCTTAAGACCTGGAATCTGACTGACAGAAACAAATGACCCAGGTCACTGGTAACAGTAGGAGCGTGGAAAATCACCCAATTATAGCAGATGCCTTGAAGTTTGGGGTTGGGTTCCAGTAGGAAACAGCTCATTCATTAAATGTGAGTCTAAGTATTTTTCTGCTTTGGATCTGGAGAAGGAAAAATATGACTAATGTCAGAAAAAATCAAAGCAACTAGTGACTCCAGGATTAGGGTTAAGGTGTGTTTGGGATTTAGGCACTGACCTGTATTGGCTAGAAAATCAAGCTCAGGAAACCATCAAATTAATGAACCAATTCACTGAGACTTATAAAAAAGGGTCACCTGTCTCCGAGTGTCAGAAGGAGCCCTTTCTTCTGAGGCTTTCTGAACCAGGACATCTTTCTGCATCCAGACAAAAGAATGAGCCAGCAATCCAGCAGGGCCACCCAGGTCACCAAGGGCTCCAGTGGCCACTCTGCCATTGTGGTGTCTGGCCAGAGCAATGTCAGCTCCACCAAGTCCAAGTCAGTCTTGTGCCCTGGGGGAACCAGTGCCGCCACAGCCTGTGCCATGATCGGGGGTGCCTTTGGCAGCAGGAGCCTGTACAGCCTTGGAGGGAGCAAGAAGATCTCGCTGAGTGTGGCCGGAGGTGCCGCCCAGGCCGGAGGCTGGGCACAGGGGTACTCGGGTGCCTTTGGAGGAAGCCTGTGTGGGGCTGGAGGAAGGGGCATGAGAAGTGGCTTTGGAGGAGGCCCCGTGAGTGTTGGAGGGAGATATGGCAGCTTTGGAGCAGTTCGTGGTGGAGCTGGGGGCTTTGGGTGTTCAGGGGGGTTTCCCCTGGGCATCCAGGAGGTGACCATCAACCAGAGCCTCCTGCAGCCCCTGAACATGGGGATCGACCCCCAGATTGGGGAGGTGAAGACCCAGGAGAAGGAGCAGATTAAGACTCTCAACAATAAATTTGCCTCCTTCATCGACAAGGTTAGTTCCCACGATGGGGGAGGGGCCCATGGCCCTGAGAGCCTCTGGGGCCTGGGCACACGGAGGCCTGGGTTCGGGAGGCTGGTCTGCTTGTGAGCTGGGGGCTGGACAGGCCATGAGCTCTCCTCTGTGACTGATGACAGGTACGGTTCCTGGAGCAGCAGAACAAGGTGCTGGAGACCAAGTGGTGCCTCCTGCAGGAGCAGACGGCCACCTCCAAGGCCAGTGCCAATGACCTGCAGCCCTTCTTTGAGTCCTACATTAGCTGCCTGCAGGCTCACCTGGACAGGCTGCTGATGGAGCGTGGTCAGCTGGATGGGGAGCTGGGCACGATGCAGGCACTTGTGGAGGAGTATAAGAGGAGGTGAGAAGCAGAGTTGTGTGCTGTGAGGTTCAGGTGCCAAGAGTGTGACGATCAGCTGGCTTCTGAGGGCTCTAGATGAGGATCTGGGACAGTATGAATAAGGAGGCAGCTAAATGTGGCTCACGGAGGACCTGCTGTGGAGCACTGTGTTCATGAGCCCAGGCTCTGGAGCCACACTGCCTGGATTTAGGCTTGACGACGTCACTCTCTAGCTACACAATCATAGGTCATTCATTAAATGTCTGTGTCTCCCTTTCCTCATTTGTAAAATGGGGATGATGATAAATGTACCTACCTCAGAGATTCGTTGTGAGTTAATTGAGTGAACATACGCTGAGCGTTTCAAACAGTGCCTGGCAGATAGTGACACATTATTATTCGTTAATTAATATTAATGAAAGGCCCAGCAACCAGAGGGATTACTACTAATAATTATTTCATCATGATTAAAATAATATTAACTAAAAAGGACATATACCAGGTCCCTACTCTGTGCCTGGCTCTGTGTAGGAGCTGGGGCTACAGATGTGCACAAGGAGGTCACAGTCCCTGTTTCCTTAGGGCCCTCTGTCTGGGGTACCAGACTGCCTTAGGGGTAGCAGCAGTAGCAGAGCTGGGCCCTCGGTCATGTCTGTGGCTTAGGGCCTGGACTGAGTGAAGGGCCTAGGAAAGAGAAGCCCAGGGTTGCTCTCTGGGAGTTCCCAGCCCCATAGGCTGAAAGGGATATTAACTGCAGCGCTGACTGGGGATCACAGAGAGACCCAGTGCTGCGGTAGGGAGCCCAGATGTGGGAGGAAATCAGAGGACTGAGCATGAGGCACAGGGCTGGAGGATGGAGGACAGACTGTGTTCCAAGGTCTATTTAGGCTTGGAGGAGTACCAGCTCTTAGCCCAGTGTATGGGCCATTGCCAACATCCTGAATACTTAAGCTAGTGCTGAGAAGGCCAGGAGGACTTAGGGCTCAGTGGGTCCCTATGGCCAAGACAGATTTCTGCTCGGATCACCCTTGGCATCCCCAGCCTGGACAAAAGGGCAGAGTGGGGGCTGGTCAGGGCTCCTCCGAGCACAGCCCCCAGCACAGCTGTGGCTGAATCAGGTCGCTCCGCCTGCAGGTATGATGAAGAGACGAACAAGCGCACAGCAGCTGAGAATGACTTTGTGCTTCTCAAGAAGGTGAGCAAGGCCTGGGGCTGGGAGTGCCAAAGCCAAGTTGGACAGCACTCTGCAGGGGCGGGTCATATTCCCGTCATGCCTGTGGGACTTCACAGGACGTTCTCAGGGCTGGCAGCCTGGTCTCCTCTCAAATGCCATACTCTGCTTCCGTATCATTAGACCAGTGTTAGAGGGTCCTGGGTGATGGGGATGAGAAGTGATGGGGGAGAGTGAGCTGGGGAGAGTCTCCCTGAGCTTAAGATACTTCCCAGGAGAACACCCTGCAGGCTGTGGAAAGGGGCACATGTCCACCATCCCTGGTACCTTATCTCCTTCAAAGGCAGAAATTCTGCTGTCCTTTATTTGCCCTATGACCGAGCTACTTCCAGAGACCATAAGGGCTCGACAGTTGCCAAAGTGCTTTGAGATCTTTGGAATATAATGCCAGTTCCTTGTTGTAATGAGGCGTTAGTGTCGTACACAATAACTCTCTTTAATTTCTGAGTCCCATTTTCAAGTCACTCCAACCCTAGGTAGTTTAATAATCAGGGTAAAAATGGTTTCCATTTCCCTTCATGAAAGTTGTAATTATTGACAAGTATATATTTTAAACAAATGAGAAAATGCTAATTTGGGCCTGGTGTTCTCCCTCCCCAGGAAGTAGATACTGCCTACATGACCAAAGCGGACAAGGAAGTCAAAGTGAAGAGTCTGATGGACGAGATCAACTTCCTGAAGTCCCTCTATGAGGCTGTAAGACCCTGTTCAATTCCGTCACGCATTTAAGATATGATTGATGCTCTCAAGCCCTGTTTTTTGATTCTTTTCTTTTTGCCCTCCATGTTTATTACTGCACCATCAGATTCTGCGACCCCTAAAACTATCCATCTATCAAATATCCTAATTCACCTTTCTTTTTTCTTCTCCCCTTTTTGTGTCCCCACATCTGTGATTGCCAGCACCTCTGGAAAACATTCTTAGAGTCTCCTCTCCTGTCCAAAATACCTGGACCAAAAAGCCCATGGTCGCTCCTGCAGTAGGGCTGGTGGACAGAGGCCTTTTCCTTCTCTAGCCTGCTAGCTGAGATTTCTGCCTGAATCTTGGTCATCCCATATTTTAATGGAATAACTAAACCTGCCCATTTGATGTGAACAGGATTGGCTTTGTGTCTGCAGGAGTACAACAAGGTTCTGTCAGAAACAAATGACATGTCTGTCATTCTGTCCATGGACAACAACCGGCACCTGGACCTGGACAGCATCATTGCTGAGGTCAAGGCTCAGTATGAGGAGATCACCCAGAGGAGCAAGGCCGAGGCGGAGGCTTTGTACCAGACCAAGGTATGGGAGCCGGGAGGAACCATTTTCTCCTGGGCCCTTCATTCCTGCCCATTTAGCCACCTGGGCCCCAAACCCCAACACTGTCCTCAAGGACAGCCAGAGAACTTCTGAAAACTGGCTCGGAAAGACACAGGCTTCCCAGGACCTCCAGGCTCTTGGGAGGGCTTGATGTGGTAGATAAATGTGATCGAGCATTCAGGAGATCAGAAAGAGCATGACAAATCATAGCTGTCATTATCATCACCATCACCAACACCACCAGGGCCAGAGCTAGCCCAGAGAATGCCTCTGTGCTAATTGAAAAATGTGCCCCAGCAGTGTGGGCCACGACTTGACAAAGAGAGTACAGGCTGGGCTTTAGTCTCCACTGACTTCCTTGGCCAAAAGTGCGGGAAGGCAGTGATGCCACCCCCTGCCCTCCCATCACCCCCACTATCCTCCTCCTCATCTTCATCATCATCAGCTGAGCCAGTTGATGAAAGAAGCAAACCCAGCTGGACGAGCAGCAGTCCTTCCTGTTCCTTTGGTTTGGAAAAACCCCTCCACGTGATCTCAAGTACTCTCCTTCCACGGCATGTTCTTGAGGGGCACCCTCCTTTGAACATACACCAGAGCTTGCCCCCTGGGATCAGATCTCACATTTTCCTTTTGAGCTCTCTCTGACTTTCCTGGTTGACAATTTCCTCTTCTTCCCCTTCTCAGCTTGGGGAGCTGGAGACCACGGCCGGCAGGCACAGCGATGACCTGAGGAGCACCAAGAGTGAGATTGCGGAGCTCAGCAGGATGATCCAGAGGCTGCGGGCAGAGATAGAGAGCGCCAGGAAGCAGGTACCCCTCAGCGAGGGGCGGAGAGGTGGGGCTCTGGCTGCGGGCAGGCTCAGCATTTCTGGGATTGGCCCTGCTCTGTAGAGTGCTTCCTCAGCTCGTAGGCTCACTGCCTGATATTTTAGAGAGCGCCAGGAAGCAGGTACCCCTCAGCGAGGGGCGGAGAGGTGGGGCTCTGGCTGCGGGAAGGCTCAGCATTTCTGGGATTGGCCCTGCTCTGTAGAGTGCTTCCTCAGCTCGTAGGCTCACTGCCTGATAAATATGGTAAAGTAATGGCCCTGCCCCTATTATTTTCTTACCCTTCACCCACACAAATGTTTGAGGGTCTTAGGGCATACCCACCCTCCACCTGGGACAGCCTCCACAGGTCTCTGGCAACGACTTGGATGGCCTAGGTGGTCCTGTTGTTCTTCCTATGCTGGGCTGCACTGAGCTGTGACTAGTCCCTACACACCCTTTCAATACTCATGCTGTGATATCTAGAGTGTCCTTTCTCATCCTCCTTAGCAGTCTCTCAAACTCCCAGTTTTCCTTCAAGAATGGGCCAGACAGCTCTTCCTCTGTAGAACCCTTCCTCCTGCCAAGCCCCACTGTCCCTCCTCAGCACCTCTCTTCTGGGCTCCATGGTGCCTGTGCTCCCCACATCATATCACGGCCTTGTGCTATCTTAAATGTCCACTCTTCTGTCTTCCCTACTCCACTGGGAGCGTGCTGGGCTCAGGGGCTGTCTAGTTCACTGCCGTCTCCCCAGTGCCCAGCCTGAAGGAGAGAGGGTAGGTTTTGAAGAGGTGAGCAGTGGTCCAGATGTTGCGGACAGCTCCTCTGGCCCCACCAATCACTGCTGCTTGCCTCAGACCCACGGTCCACGGGTTCTCCTCTCCCAAACCAAGGACACTTGAAACCTCCCTCAAAGTTACCCCCACATGGGATGCTCTTCTCCAGCCTTAGTGGGTCTGGGGAGTCCTGAGAAAGGAGTGAGAGATGGGACCTGTGCTCACCTGCCCTATGTCCAGGTGAGTCCAGAGGCCCACCACACATCCTGTGTCTCTCCTTCCCAGAACAATAACCTGCAGACAGCCATCACCAATGCTGAGCAGCAGGGTGAGTTGGCTCTCAAGGATGCCCAGGCCAAGCTGGCGGAGCTCAGGGAGGCCCTGAAGCAGGCCAAAGATGACCTGGCCCGGCTGCTGCGTGAGTACCAGGAGCTGATGAGCGTGAAGCTGGCCCTGGATGTGGAGATCGCCACCTACCGCAAGCTGCTGGAGGGCGAGGAGTGCAGGTGGGCAGGGGACCCTGGCTGTGGTGGGGAATCTGCCTTGAGAAGCAGGTTCTGGAAGACCTGAGTCCTAGGTGAGATCCACAGTGATTCTCATGTGCACTGGCCATGCCTCCCCTGTCATATCCCCAGTGCCCGCTACAGCATGGCAGGGGACAAAAGACAGTCACAATAAATGTTTGTTAAGCTGCCCTTCACTGCTCAGCACTCTCCCCTTCTCCTAGCCCCTTTAAGTGTCAGGAGTGCAAACTTGTTCTAAATTTTCAAAAGTAGAACGCATCTGGGCAGATAAATTTTTACTTGAAATGAACATACAGTGGATCCCAAGGGCAAACCCCAGTCAATTTTGCATGTTTGTTTTCAATCAGCTCTGATCCTGCCACCCTCTTCATGTGGCAAATTGAGCACATCCTGCCATTGGTGGCTTATGTTTCAGAGCAGCTGAGATCATAGATCACAAGGAACATCTCGTTCATTCTTCAGTCTCCTCCCACTAAGGCATGATGAAATCCCTTCACACACTTGGACTTACCACTCTCCCCTGGTTTCCTAGCCTAGGAAGTTTCTTTGCTTAGGAAGTTTCTCCTAAAGTCTGACTTCAGCCCAGGCTACCGCAGTCACATTTGTGTTGTCTGGAGAGTCAGCAATTGAACTAAATAATCTTCGAGGTATTTCCTAACAGTAATGGTTGGAGTGGCAGGCGGCTCTATGTTTCTATAATTTGCTTTTTTCTTTTTCTTTCTATAACAGGATGTCTGGAGAGTGTCAAAGCTCTGTGTGCATCTGTAAGTATCTTGCATATTTTTTGCTTTGAGGTTGGATTATTACCATTGCTAGTAGGATCGCATAACTACTTTCTGCAGGATGGAGGGGCAAGATCCAAACTTTCTCTCAGAGAAGAAAAATAGGTCTCTAGAAAATGAAGGCATTGCTGAATTTTCTGCATTAATACCTCTTGGAGCTGGATGAGGAGAAAAATGCATCCCCTGCTATTCTTTATGCCTGCCTCTGTCACAGCTGAGCTTACCTGCACACCAGCCACTGTGGCCACCTCGCCTTCTAACGCTCCTGTGCTTGGGCACCAGCTGTCCTTCCTTCAGGCCCCTCCCACTCGCCATCCCTCAGCCCTGAGCACCTCTACCCTCTCCACTCTGCTCTGTGTCCCTGTCCTATCGCTATCTCCTCACCCCCTTCCAACACCTCATGGGCAGAGGGGTGACTGGCCATCTCCTTGCAGCTGTGGTTCACAACACCAGCACCATTGGTTCTGGAGCTGCCAGCCGCAACAGCAGAGGCAGCGGCTCCAGCACCTCCAGCCGTGGGGGCCAGAGCATTCAGTCTACGAGCAGACAAGTCCCCAGCCAGAGATCCAGAGACAGCGGCACCTCCTCTTCCTCAGCCAGAATCATCCAGACCACCACCATCAGCAGCAGCCAGCGCTCCCATACCAAACTCTGAGCTGATGCCCCTGCCCCTCCCTGACAGATGGCCCCTTTCGTCTCAGCCCCCACCTGCCTAGCTCTCTGCATCACTGGGGTTCCTCATTTCCTAGACCCCAGACACCTTAGGCTCAGGGCAGACTCAGGCCCCTTCCCATTCTTGTGGGTGCTGAGCCTCTAGCAGAAGGTTTCTGCTCCCAGCCCTGCTCCTTAGCTCAGTCTGGAATTTGCCACTACTCTCTCCCTCTGCAAGGTCTCCCCTGTAATTCATTCCCCTCTAATAAAATTGCTGCCTATTTCACTGCATCTTCCTTGATGAGTTTTATTGAATGTCACCTTGAGGGATTGGTGGGGTAGGGAGCAGGGGAAGGAAAAAAGAGGGGGAGAGAAAGAAGTTGTGTCCCCAGGGAGCAAGCTGTTGGGGGCAGAGGGCATCAATAGGCATAGATAGATAGAGAGGGATGAGGGAGGATGGGGACTGCTGGATAGACTGGGGCAGCCAGGCAGGATGGAGAAGCGACCAGGATCACCCCCCCGCCCCAGCTTTCTGCCCTGGTTTCTGATATTTCATCTGACTTCTTCATTTTGGTGACCTGCTCCGTCCCCCCTTCTGGGACTGCTGGATAGACTGGGGCAGCCAGGCAGGATGGAGAAGCGACCAGGATCACCCCCCCAACCCAGCTTTCTGCCCTGGTTTCTGATATTTCATCTGACTTCTTCATTTTGGTGACCTGCTCCGTCCCCCCTTCTCCTCTCTCCTCATCGTTCCCAGGCTCCAGTGGCTCCCAGCTCTGCAGCCTGATTAGCCTCCTCAGCATTCCCTTTGTAGCTCCAACCCTCGTGCCACAAGCCTCCAGCCTCTTGTAACCCAGTGCTGGACCCTCATACCCCCTTTCCCCCACCAGCTGAGCCAATCTTTGCACACCCCACCAGAAGAGGGGGCTCCAAGTCATGCCACCACCTCTTCCCACCTTCCCAGGCATACTCTTTGTCAAGTCTGGCTCAGATGTGCAGAGATGTCACTTAATGATCTGAGCAAAGGCTGTGGCCTAGCTCTCCCTTCTAGATGTTCTGTGGCTCCTAGAGGTCCAGCTCACCATGTTGCTGGCCCTTGATGTTGGTCTTTGGGGGTCTGTTGATTTGTTTGATTCAGGGCAGGCAATGGCAGTGTCACCGCTCCTGTGATTCTTTTCCCTTCTCTGGGTGGGAGCGAGAAGACATAAGTTTGACCAGCACATCCCATTCACCCCTCCCTCTGCCACTGGGATCCATCCTGCTGCTCCTATCCCCACTAAAGTCTCCAGGGCCTTCCTCGATGTCCACATGGTGGCCTACTTTTGGTCATTTTCTTACCCCTAGGATTACTGATTCAGGAGGCCAGAAGTGGGGTCTGAGAATCTGGATTTTTAAAAGCTGCCCAGCAGCCCTGATGTGCTGTCAGCGCTGAGGGCCACTGCCCACAGAATGAAGTCCCAACTCCACAGCATAGCACAGAGACCATCGCAACCAGTTTCAGCCACCCCCGTTAGCTCCTTCCCTGTCTTCTCTCTTTCTCCTTCATATACCCTATTCTGAGAACACGTGTGATCCCTTCCCAACATTCCCCCTACCACATTGAAAAATTTCCTTCTCTACCAGGGGTGCTTTTCTTACATTGCCCACCCACCGGGCCCACTTATGCTCATCCCTCAATACCCCACTCAAAGTTACCTCCTCTGTGACGCCATCTATAGCCTTTCTTCCTCTCCTGCTCATGGTACTTCGTTTGATCTGCTGTCAATACCACTGACCCCAGTGTGCTCTAAGGAGTTGTGTACACGCCTGACACCTCCTCCAACAGAACTGTGGGCTCCTCCAGACCATGGACTGGGTTTTATCGTCATCATGTTCTGTTGGGAAGCCCGGTGCCTGACACAAGCAGGTGCTTGACAAATCATTGCTGAGCAAATGAATGAAGGTGTAGAGAAATGACTGAATGGATATTGACCAATGTCGTATCTCTTGGAGGGAATTCAGTCTTAGAGGAAACAAGGGCTGGACATTTCTGCCTGGATTCTCTGGAAAATGTGCTGGAGCATTCCTCAGTCTCAACCCTCGGTCTCTGCTCTAATTTTCATGCCTCTTGGCAGAAAGCAGAGCCAAGGGGTAGGTTGGGACGGCATCTACCTTCTGACTGCTTCAGTCTTCAAACCTAGTTCATGCTTCCTGTTTTTGTCATATTCGTTTATGGTCACAGGTTGCATGGAAGTATTTTGTCTGTGAGTCACAGGAGGGTGTGTGTTTGTGTGTGGCATGTTTGCCCATTTGTCTGTCAGGTCAAATAAGTGAAAGGGCTTTGCAAAGTTGAAGACACTCCACACATGTCAGATGCTATTAAGTGTTGGCATGTATGCTTGTGAGGCTGTGGCTTGGCTTTTCTTGGGGGAGCTGAGAACTTCCTGAGTTGTGTAAGGCTGGCTGGGTGCTGGGGGGCGATGTGCCATGTATGGGGCCTGCCCTCCAAGGGCTTCCAGACTGTTGTTTGTGTGTGGGAGAAGTTAGAAATCTTCATTTGACTTATGGGCACAGTAGGGGCAATGGTTGCTCCAGGAGCTGTAGGACAGGAGAGTTCAAAGGGCCAGGCTGGCCATGTAAGGCATCATGGTGGGGCTGGGCCTTTTGCTGGTTCCTAAATGATGGGCTAGTTTGGGGTGGGAAGGAAAGGGGCAAATCCCTACAGGGTTGCTTGTCAGAGGGCCTGCAGAGAACTCTTCGTGAACCACAGGATGGAGTGAGAGCCATCCAGAGAGGCCAGCGCAGTGCCCAGCACAGAGAGGGTGCTCAGAAAGTGGTGGCTGGTGAGTGGCTGGGGGTGGGGAGGAAGGAGGAGCCATTGCTGGGGCCTCACTAGAGGCCGAGGAGGGAGCAGTCGTCACTAGCTATGAACCGTTTGATGTCACTGTGGCCCGTGGCTCTCTCCTGGCCCATCAGCTTGCAAAACCAGGCCCTGACCAGGAAGGAGTGAGGGACTACAGCACAAATCATTCCCTTTGCTGGGGAGACAATGCGAAGTGCCCTCCTGAGGACCATGCGTGAACAAGTGCGGGGTTGTGTTTGTGCCTCGTCTCCTAATTCCACACTGTGTTTTTGTCCACTATTTCTCCAACATCATCAAGTCCAAGTCAATTGTTCAGAGTCAGGGCTTGTTCCGTAGCTGAGCCCTGGGCAGGAGCAGACTCAGAACTCCCCCTAGGTGCTGATAGAGGGGTCCATTTCCAGAGCCCCGAGTCTGGTGTGTCTCACTCTGTAACATGGGCTCTAGATTGGCCCAGAACTGAACTGGAGGCCTGGCTCTGCCAGTTATTGGCTGCAGGCCTTTGGACAAGTTATTTAACTCCTGAGCCTCAGTCTTCCTCATTTGTAAAATGGAGCTACAAACCCTTCCCTACAGGGTTGCTGTGAGGGTTGAATGGGAAGAGGTCTGTAAAGTGTTAATTATAGAGCTGTCACCTGGCCAGCATTTTGTGACTTGACTTTCTGTTGCTATACAACCCCTCAGTTAGCGCAGCACTTCTGCTTCTCAGTTTATAAAGCCCTTCACTGTACTTAATTTACTGACCTTCCCAACAACTCTACTCAGCAGGCAGAGCAGAAGTTTATAGGCCCCGTTTTATGCCTGGCTAACCAGAGGCCCAGAGGGACCTGGAGCTTAGAACTTGGGCCTCCTGCCTCTATCCAGGGTGCTTTCCATGGCACTGCTATACTGGCCTCAGGGTGGGTGGGTCTGGGCACTTTTAAGAGGCCTCTTCATGCTTTAGAGCCCTCTCCTTCAGGGCTGAGACAAGTTCAAAGCTGCAGCTGCTTGGCCCAAGACCTTCCTTCCTGAGTTTCAGATACTGCGAAGCTGGCCCTCCTCAATGAGACTCAGCTCAGAGCCCACCTGGTATTGCAGAACAGTTCCTATGAAGCTTTGTTCCCTCCGACTGCAGACCGCAGGGCAGGACAGTCTCCAAGAAACCAGAGCTGAGTCCTTCACCCTCCCCTCCTTTCTCCCTCTGCCAAGGCCACATGCTCTCCCTGGGGCCTTCCTGCACAGCACAACTCTTGCTCTGCTCCACTCACCCCACCTGCCATGCTCAGCTCAGCATCATCTACCAGCTGCTGTGCTATGTGTTGCCAAGTCCTGTCCTCAGCCCTGAGTGCTGGCACCTGTGTGCCATCTCCCCAGAGGCTGTGGTTGCCCGCAGGCAGGAGCGAGTGTCCCTCTGCCTCCCAATTCCCCAGTGAGGGCGCACCTTCCCCAGAGCAGAGACGTCTTGGTCATGCGCCAGCCTGGGAGGCACAGCCATGGCTGTGGAGAGGAGGGAGGCAGGGCCCGCTGTCTCTCCTGAGCCCTCGAGTCCTGGAAAGGCCCATGGGGCTGATCCCAGCGGGGGCAACTCCTGTGCCAGCAGTGCATTCTGCTTCTCTCCCAAACGAGCAACAGAGGAGAGCAGCTGGGTTTATACAGTCTTAGGTGTGGGGGATTAGCAGTGGGATTTGCCACTGATAATGGAAGGATTTGGGCTGGGCCCTCATTAGAGGCCCAAACTACCACGCCAATCTCTTTGGAATTTGTTTTTGATGTTTAAATTGCAAACTGACTTCTCTGCATATTCACACTGGGCCAGCTCATTGGCAGCTGTCAAGGGGTGGAAACTGTTTCCCTTCAACAGCAAGGATCTAAGAAGTGCTAAGTGAGGACAGGAAGACAGTGGGGGACAGCTCCTCATTTGCTCCTGGGGCTTCTTTTGAAGAAGGAATAGGCCACTCTTGGAACCAAGGCACTATTTGGATTTTGGAGTCAGGATCAGCCTGCGTGTGAGCAAAGAAGCAGCTTTATGTGCTGTGTTGTCAGCCCCCACCAGTTTCACCCCTCCATGCCTCTTCCCCAGGCCTGACTCTATCCTCAGCATCACAGATGTCAGTGTGGGAAGTGGCCTGGATGGCACTGGGCCCAGGAGCTTCAAAGCTGTTTTTAAGTAGCAGAGTCTTTCCTTTAGGAGATGAGCATGGAGAGGTCAGGATGGTGGAGGAGAGGAGACCAGATGGCGCCCACTGCGTCCCTTTCTCCCACCCACGACTCTCTGAACGCTGGGACTTCAGTAGGTCTGATATGCAGCGCTGCTCCAGGCTGAAGCCTCATCATGCAGAGGAGGAAGCTGAGGCCCGGCAAGGAGAAGACCCCACTAGTGGCTGAGTTGGGGTGGGACCTGGGTCTCGTTTCAGTCTGTGCCCCAGCTTGGATTCAGCTTCATTTCTCAGATTACTGAGAAACGTTGGGCAAGAATCAGGGTCCTGGGGGATGGGGTAGGTGCCAAGGTTTTGAAGGGGGTGAGGGGGACGATGCCCATCTGTGGCATTCAGGGCTTCCTGCAGAAGAGAGCTCTGGGCGGGAGCCTGCATCTCTGTGGGTGTTACTGAGAAACGTTGGGCAAGAATCAGGGTCCTGGGGGATGGGGTAGGTGCCAAGGTTTTGAAAGGGGTGAGGGGGACGATGCCCATCTGTGGCATTCAGGGCTTCTTGCAGAAGAGAGCTCTGGGCGGGAGCCTGCATCTCTGTGGGTGTGCCTGTGGTCCTGCGATGAGCCTGTCTGTCTGTCTGGGCATCAGTGTGACTCACCCTATGCGCGTTTTGTGTCTCTCTCTCTGTAGAGAGTCGGGCAGCCCGAGGACACCAAGTGCGTTCTGGGGGAGGGAGAGCTGGGTCAGGCAGAACCACTGCTTGGCCACATTTCCTTAGGTCATGTTACTGGAGGGTCTTGTTGTGCTTGGTACGCTCAAGAGGGAACAGCCACTCTAAGGTTTGGCGGGTCACTGGCTCGAATCGGCCTTCCTCCCAGTTAACCCACAAGGAAATGTAGGGGTGCCCAGTGGTCAGGAAGTAAGGGGTGAATGAAGGGGAGGAGGTGAGATTAATGAGGGAATAAGGGAAGAGTCCACGAAGGAGCATGTGTGGAGGAACCTGGGAGAGGAAAGAGGGAGGGGTCATTTCAAAAGGGGACGGCCTCTGCGAGACTCATTTTCCAGAGAGCGCCTGGGGTTTTACTGTCAGGATCTGAGTCACCAAGGGTGGTCTTTGCTGCCCAAGAGAAGTGGAGGCAGATGTTATAAAAGTGACTGACATTTCACACTACACCTGACAATTCACAGCGGCCTTTTCTCATACATTATCCTTTCAATAGCCTTAGGAATAAGCCGTCGTTAATCTTAAATTTTCCAGGGCAAGGAATCTGAGCTTCCTAGGTAGTGTGCCTCACATGGGCTGAAGGGAGTGGGCCTTGGACATCCTGGATTCATTTTGCTTACACAAGCTCAGAAGAGGAAGGCGGGTGGCCTCTATGGCCTGGACCAGGGGGTCTCCCCCTCTGCCCCGCTGGGTCCAGCCTTCCCTTAGCTTTGCCTTCCATGTGCCCCTCTCCCTGTCTGCTCACTCCCTCCCAGGGTACTCAGCTGTGACCTTTACTTCTTCTCAGCCCACTGCTCATTCCTATTCTCAGACAGATGCCGCCTCCCCCAGCTCTTCCACTAAGGCCTCTCAGGCCCTAGTTCCAGGTATCCCTGTGTCTGAGAACTTGCTCCTTAGTGTGTTCCATAGGTGTACCTCTCCCCACTAGAGGGCGAGCCCCTGGGCAGCTGCTGTGCTCTCCAACATCTGCATCTTCCTTCTCGTGTCAGTCTTTCTCCTGCACAGCCCTCCCCCTTCTGCCCTTCTCCCCCCAGGTCCTTGCCTGTGGCCCTGCACTCACTAGGTTCCACACCCATTCCAGTAATCTCCCAGGGCTGGCAGGGCTGGCAGAGTGGTGCAGGGCCACAGGAGAGGCAGAGAAGTGCTGACCTGTCATTCCCGGGATGAGAGCTTAGGTCTTTTGGGGATTAGAGGCTGTGTCCAGCCCTGCAGGATGGACCCTCTCTCAATTTAAGCTTATTTTGGGTGAGTAACACTGGAAAACAAAGCAATTTGGAATATGAGTGATTATCAAGGTGTGTTGTGAATTTTTGGACTCGACCTCTTGCTGCCAGGCAAACCAAAGCTGATAATACCTCAGTTAGTTGGCTGGCACCATCAGCCAGGCAAGATCCCTGGCCCTATTTAAGGGTCATCTGTGGCCAGCACTTCAGAAGGCTTCTGCGCTTCCTCCAGCCTTCTGTGCTCACACTTCCTTTGGAGTACCTTGCTGCCCACCATGAGTTGCCAGGTGAGCTACAGCACGCAATCCTGGTTTTCCCACGGGGGCCACTGCCAGGGCTTCAGTGGCCGCTCAGCTGTGGTGTCCAGCCAGAGCTGGATCAGTTCCACCAAGTCTTCATTGGTCGCCTGCTGGGAGGATGTTTTGGCAGCAGGAGTCTCTAAAGCATCTGGGGGAATAAGAAGATCTCCATCAGTGTGGCTGGAGGCAGCACCTGGGCTAGCAGGTTTAGGAGGGCTTCGGGGGATGTTTTGGAGGCAGTACTTTTGCAGGTAGTGGAAGAGGGATAGGTGGGGGTTTGGGTGGAAGAGCTGGGGGCTTTGGTGGAGGAGTTGGAGGTTTCAGAGGAGGAGCCAGAGGTTTTGGTGGATGAGCTGGTGGCTTTAATTTTCCTGGCGGCTTTGACTCTGGTGGCTTCTCAGGTGGAATCCATGAAGTGACTGTCAACCAGAGCCTCTTACAGCCCGTCAGTGTGGAGATCGACACCCAGATTGGGCAAGTAAAGGCCCAGGAGCGGGAGCAGATTAAGACCCTCAACAACAAGTTTGCCTCCTTCATTGACAAGGTGAGCCCCTCTTGGGACAGCTGGACAGTAAGAAAATCTGGCCTAACCAGGTTGGCCTCTTTTTCCTCTTCTCCTTGTGAATCTGAGGAAGGAACTGTGGACTCACCCTATGCCTCCAGCCCTTTGTGGCATGTCACCAGGTGGTAGACCTGTTTAATGCAGTATCAGGTGATCAAAATACCATGGCCCCTCACTGGACAGATTTCCTGTTCATCAGCGGGACGGCTGAGACCAGCTCCAGGGATAGTTTGTTGCTGTCATTGATGTTCCCTCCCTGCTGGCTTCCGAATCCCAAACATGGAATTCCCTTTACATCTTAGGGGAACTGTGAACTGCTCGTCTTTGAAAGAGAGGCTGCCTCTGCCCAAGCTGGATTTGTATCTGAGAGATGAGCTAATCTGCCATGTGTGGAAGGAGAGGGATGCAGAAAGGTTTTAGAGGGTGGGATGGGGTGGAGGGGTACCTCCTCCTTGGTGGTTCTCACAGGAAGACTTCAGTGTGAGAAGCTGCAGATGTTGAAGGCATCTGACACTTGTTTACATGTATACACTGAGGGCTAGGCTGGAGAGATGTTCTGTAGGGATTCCTGTGTCCTGGATATTCCATGCAAGGGAAACCATGACAGTGATGGTGGTGACTATGGCATTTAGGAGAGTGTCATCAGCACTTGTAGTTACGATGACTGGAGATCTCTTTGTGACCCTCAGATAACAGGAGGCCTTACAGAAAGGGTATAGATTCTTTGGGGGTCCTATCACCATATGTAAGTGTCTTGGGCAAAAATGAAAAATAAGTTAGTCTTAATATTGGAACATCACACATTTTTAGAGGTGAAGCTTTTGAAAGTAAAGTGACTTGCTGGAGACAGCCAGCTGGTTCCCAGCAGACACCTAGGCGTCTGTATAAATTCAGTCACAGAGAGGTAGAAAGTGACTCTGAAAACACTGCTCCTCCATGCAGGTGGGTCTGGCTGCCCAAGGTGTCCTTGGCAGCAGCATTCTTAAAGGGGGATTCCTGGGTCTTGGGGTCCCTAGTGTCCAGCATAAGGTCTAGCACATGCTTGGTGCTCTGCAAATGTTTGTTGAATGACCAATTGATTAATATTTACTCATCTGCTTATATGGTTGGCCTTGAACTTGGGTGCAGAAATGTTTTGTAGCTAGTAAAAGTGTGAGACATCTTCAGTTAGTTGTTAAGTTTAAATGCAGGGCTCAGGGATCAGGCTTGACAGAGGGCCTGATCCTAGGTGCGTCTAGGACCCCTGATCTTGGGAAAAGGTCGTCTGAGAGCCACTTACCTATAGTTTGCTCTATTTTCCACCCTAGTGTAATGTTCCCAGGACTGTAAATGTCTTCCTGGAGACTGTGTTTGCTGTAGGATGCTGGAATCTCCTGCTATTTGTTGAGTAGTAAATGATTATGAATGAATGATACAATGGTAAGATCACTGAGCCTATGTATCAGGGAACATCAGTTCTGTTGCTGTTTTTTACTAGCTTGTTCTGTGTTCTTGGTTATCTCTGTGCTTCAGTTTTCTTACCCGCAACATAGGGCTCTATCTGCCGTGCATTACATCAACACTGCTGTTCATATGGTGTTAGCACTGCAGTCCTGCAGTCCTGCAGGAAGAGACAGGGAGATCACTGGGACTTTGTTTCTGGGGAAGTCATGAGCTGTTGTGACTGGAGCTGGCATCAGAAAGCCTCTTGATGCTCTTTTCTCACTGGGCTGCAAGTGTGATTCCTGGAGGAGCAGAACAAGGTCCTGGAGACTAAGTGGAGCCTTCTGCAGGAGTAGGGCTCCAGTTCTAATGCCAACAACCACAGCCTTGAACTGTGTTTTGAGAACTACATCAGCAGCCTCAAGGTCTATTTGAATGGTCTGCTCAGTGAGAAGAACAAGCAGGAGGGGGAGCTGAGAAGCATGCAGGAAATGGTGGAGGACTTCAAGAAGAAGTGCATGTGCCCATTCCTGGGGCAGGCGTGGTGGGGTTCAGGGCCTGGCCTAGAGTCCAGGACACCTGGCTTCAATTGAGCTCTGTTCCAGTTGGTATTTTACTTGTAGGAGCTTAATCAACTTTCACTGACTTTCAATGTTCAGTGAAGTAAAATGGTGGCTCATGCCTTATTTGGGGCAGAAATCCTTTTTGGAACTTAATGAAAGAATATACACATAAATATGTGTTCGTGTGCGTGTATGTGTGTATAAATTTGAGGGGTCCTAAGATACCCTGAAACTCATTCATGAACCCTATAGAACCAGATATTACCCTGCACTCTCCTTGAACCAGATCATTTCCATGCTCCCTGCCAATTCTGCCAGTCTATGAAATTTCATTTCCCTGTCCATAGACTTCTAAATGAGAAGCAACTTGCTGTGTAGTTAAGAGCGCAGGCTGGTGAGCCTGGAGGTGGCAGTGTCAGCAGCAGTGGAACTGCATGGCTAGAGGCAGACCCTTCCCCCTTCTTGGACTCAGTGGGGAGCACCAGCCTATGGGGTCCGACCCGCCAAGTTTGGCCCAGCAGAACTGCATGGCACTAGGGGCTCATTCTACAACCATGGAACAGGAACCAAGGTGGTTTAACATAACCACCCCACACCTACTGTCAAGCAAAGACAATTCACCTCTACAGTAGCAAGCAGGGTCACTCCACAGCCAACTTCAGTGTAATAGAAGAAGCAAACCCTCTACCAAATGACAAAGCATCAGCAAAAAAATACTAGAAGTACAAACAATCAAGAAGAAATGACAGCACCAAAAGAATACAGTAATGCTCCAAAGTCAGACTCCATGGAACAGGGCATCCTTGAAATGTCTAAAAAGAATTTCAAGCAATGATCTTAAGAAAATTTGAAGAAATAAAGGAAGACTCAATTAGAGAACACAA